>NW_022280181.1:248337-343836 GCF_004355925.1 Anarrhichthys ocellatus
TCTCTCTATCTCTATATATATATATATATATATGTATATGTATATATATATATATAGAGATAGAGAGAGAGAGTCCCCTAGCTGCTTTGTCCTGGTCAATGTATCCTCAATAATACACTTTAACTATCACTATAGGTCCTAGTGTTTGACAGCAGTGTGTGTGTGTGTGTGCCAGGTGGTAATGATATGGTCAATACTGGACCCTGGCAGAAATGTCCCCAGTTGAGGAAAATTACAGGTTGCAGACAAAAACTCAAACACATTCCTTAAAAGCACAGCGAGGCAAAAGCCAAAGTGATGACCAATCTGTTAAGTGTCGGCCTCTTAACTGACAGGTTTTACATATAAATACATGCAGACTCGAGTGCACCAACACACACACATACCCTGCATACAAGAAGACACATGGCCAAGATATTCACAAAGTCAAGGTGCAATTACACACAAGTGGAAAAGCCAAATGAAATACCAACGTAGCACAAGCGGCATTCATCACCTGGTGACCTGGTTTCAAACAGCAACATAGATTGCTATTTTCTAAGACGGCGTGACATTGGGCCTCTGGGATGGATGATTCATATTCTTTTCACCTGCATGTGAATAATTCTCATGTTCGGATTCGGTTGCGTTGACCATGGAAAATGGGGAATCTACTGGCATTTACCGAGCGCCTCCAGTCTTCGGACGACTTAAAACGCCACATGTCAACATTCACACACACTCACACACTGATGGCACAGCCTTCGGGAGCATTTTGCGGTTCAGTATCTTGCCCACTTGGACATGTGGCCTGGAGTACCTGGAGATAGAACCGCCGATCTTACATCCTCTTTCTACCTCAGTCTCCTCCTAGAGGGCTGACCAGTCCTGTAATCCGAGGCTCCCCCTGCTCCCGACGTAAGACTACCTTCTAAATACAGTGTCCGCTCTTCTGCAGAAGGGAGAGCATCTGCTCCTCAGGGTTTCTCTAAGCGGCCCCATGGATGGAGACCAATTGTGCTGGTGGTGATGGTTCTCGGAGAGTTGATCGATTATGTAAGGTGTCCCAATATAAAATGCTTTTACCTATATGTATTGTGAATAAGCGTCTGACACATTGAAAGAACAGGTGTAGCTATTAGATTTGGTCCACCTAATTTTCCACAAGCTGCTTGATCCAAACACTGAAGGTTCTGGTTCAGATCTACGAAGCTGACCAGTTCAATTATTGATTTGATATGGTTGAAAGTTTAACTGGAAGAATGTGACTCCTGAATGTTTTATGATGGAGTTTCTGAGCACTAGATGCTGGTCCCAAGAAAATTAAAGTCTGTACAGACATCAATGTAAAAACAAACAAATTATCTCTCAAAACCCAAAACATATTTGTCAATAAGTTAGGGTGAAAATAACAAATTAAATTTCATCTTGTTGGATTTTGAAAGAGAAATTGGGCTGTGTTTGAGTGACAGCACACTCAGCCACGTTGTTTACTTCCTGTTTTTCCCTCCTCAGCTCCTCGGAGCCTCCAACCCCATTGACCAAGTTTGCACCTCTTGTCTCCAGTAACTGAGCAGTAAATACAACTCCAAGCTTTTCTCTCACAGACTTTTGTTTCCACCAGAGAGGGTTTATCTGACTTCTCGAATCAACGGCTCAGATTTTGCTGCTGCTTCCTGCTGCAGGTAGACAAAAGAGCAGAGACAGTCGTTGCTGTGTCCAATCTTGGGCCCTGAAGACTTGAACACACTCAGCCCACTTTGTCTAACGCTAGATGTTCCCGTTGGATTGTGAAAGGAATCCGCTTGGCAGAAAGAGTGGGAGCAGAGCCATCAGGTGTGTGGACGCTTTCTGCAGTCTGTTGACATATTGGGTTCTGTTCCAGAGACGTCCCTCCCACAGGACTGTCTGCACAGCCGCCACTTGGTCTGTCCTACTTCCTGCTTTAATGTAGAAGCCAATATCCTTTTATGTAGAGTACATGCACTTCACATTCCAGACTCAAAAAACAAAAAGCACAATTTTCAGAGGGATTTTGGCGTGTAATCTGTCATTTATTGTCACTTCTTAGGCTGTTGATATGTATGTGTTGAGAGTAGGAGGAAGAGAGGGAAACACTATACATCTGATGTATTCTGAGTTTATTCTGAGTTGGATTTTATCAAATGAAAAGTCCCAGGCAGACAAACAAGAAGAGGAGCTCTGAGCTTCAGCCTCAGGTTTCCATCCACATGACTTTCTCCAGTCCTGGATTATTTTCCTTTTTAGAAATCTTTTAGCTGCTCTGGAAGTCAACACGAGAAATATATACAACTGTGAGTGGAGGCTGTGAGTGGGATCATTTGGAGGCAGCCAGACAGAAAATGACAGCAGCAAATATATTTACCTGACAAGGACCTTTTCTAACTGTGTGAATTATGACTTTTGTTTGTTAGCACCAAAGGATCCTAAAAGGATTGCGTAATCTCACAGAGAGGAGGAAGAAGGTAGGCCGGATAGACGGGACAACAAAGCATCGGATTTTGACACAGGGGACACTTTCTTTTGGTTCGATTGGTTTCTCTGAACCATGACAAGGATTTGTTCCTAACCTTGACCAAGTAGTGCTGTTGAGCAGAGCAGAAAGAAGTATCAGTTTTTATGTAATACTCTTATGAAGCATTTTCTGAAGGAAGAGACAAATGATACCATTCTGTAGAGATCATTACCATAACCATTTCATAAAGATGACTCATATGAGTATTAAGTATTAAAAAATAGATAATTTTATTCTGGTGAAATTCACAAAGCACAAAAGTCGGGAAAAAAACAATTAGAATCCCCTCAAACTAAACCCCCTCAGGTTATCTTTATCATGACTCATGGTGCCGAGCGAAAAGAGCCTCTTGATGTGAGATGTATGGTCCAAACTTGAAAATAGTATTTTGGTTGGACGTCAAGCGATGAAGCTTGCAATCAGCTGTGTGGAGCATTATTCAGCAGCAGCTTTTTAAACTTAAACAGCACACAGGATTCCAGAATTTATTAGTATTTTTTATATTATTTCTCATCCTTCTTATTTAGGAAAATACTTTTCCAAACCGCAGTGTGGTGGAAGTATCACGGGACCAACAACATGGTATTCCAACTTTAAAGGTCTGAAGAGGACTCAGAACTTAATAGTATTGTGAAGTGTCTACACGTTTTCTGTCATACTTTAGAGCTCATTCTGGAGCAAAGGAAGCAAGCCAGAGATACAACTCCTGCCCCACAAAACACCCAACACATCTGTGCAAAATGATTAGACACATTCTGTACAGATATACCCAAAATACAGATACAGATGTACACATGTTTACACATACTGTACCAGATGCGTTTATGGAGTTGTCCCTTAAAATATTGCAGATTTAAGTGCATAATGTTCCGAAAAAAAGAAAATGCCCTAAAAGCAAAATTGTGTTGCCTGAAAATCAAACAGAGACATTTGCGGTGTCATCCTGCCAACCCTGCCCGGCGAGGGGATGAGCCATCTGATAGGATGTAAATAATTGAAAAGGGAAGGATCATATCAGTTTTATGAGGAGAGCTGCAGAAAGGATGCCAGCAGGCAGAGAAGTGTTGACTGATGAAATCACACACACACACACACACACACACACACACACACACACACACACACACACACACTCTCTCTCTGCTGTGTCGTGACTATGCAGAATTTAGAAGAATACTTCACAATGGACCAAATAAAAGTGGAGAACAAAAAATGAAATGACAACAATGAGAGAAAAAGATGAAGATAAAAAAGAAGAGAAGAAGTTAATGAAAATACAATTAAGGAAGTTAATGTTTATGAATAGAAAACTGTGCATGTACTTTTTTATAGATTTTGTCACAATAGACATTTTTACGCGATCACACCATCTTTCACAACAGCTCGACGTTGGATCCTGCCTCTGACTGTGTTCAGCTGAACACCTCTTTAAAAGGGTACTACATTTGAAATAAGAGCATATCTAAGATTGAGGGATTGCCTATACATGGCTCTCAACATGGCGGCTAACGGTGCTGACAGAGCTAACAGTGTTAATAGGTAAGTTTGGTATTTTTCTACCTGGACTCTGCAGCGCTCTCCTTCAATACCGGGACAACGTCAGAAGTCTTTGTCTGTATTAGTCACTTAAACACAAAAACATGGGGAAAACGGGGTCCAGGAAATAAAGCACATAAAAGCTTGGATTACAACACACACAGAGGGAGAATGATGTTATTCTCTGCTCTGGTAGACATAATTTCATCCACTATATCTTTACCTAGCAAATACTTGTTTGCTGCTATATTAGTGCTCTCAATTTAGCCCATTTAAATGTACCCCTATCCTCTAAATCACTTTATGCCGGATTTTAGATTCCTTTTCTCCTTCTGGTAGCAGTATTAGCCATCAAATAGTTCAATTGACATGTCAAAGTAGGTAAAGCACGGGTATAAATAATACAATACATGGGTGGATGGATTGACCATAAAACCCCGATCACCTGGTTATGTTAACAAACAAACATTAAACATAATCCAGGCAGTAATTACATTTCCTTAGAAACCATACTTCAGGATTAAATGATTACAGCATAAAAGTTTAATTTCTAAACTTTGCCTTTAAAATTGTGTCGGAGCAAACATGATATCTGAAGATGGGCTCCATTTGTTCAAACACTTTTAGTCTCACTTTGCCCTGCAAATCACCAAATAAATGCATTCTGGGTTCTCGTGGGTCTAAGACAGTCAGACGAATATAGAGCTTTAGATCCTGTGAGGTTTCTTCTGATGTTATGTCAATAGAAATGAGCTTCCTTGGCAGAAATGTAAATCATATCAGGAGACATTCAACCTTCCCAGAAAGCAGTGCAGGAGAGAGGAAACATTAGTCTGATGCTCAAAGCTAGAGATCCGCTGATGTCTCAAGTGTCTAGAAGAGGCCAAGGCAATCGATGCAGTGAGTGAGTGTTAATTTCTCCCCATTCAATATTGTTGTATTAATTAGACAATATTGAAGTAATGTGGCCTTTTCTTTATTCCCTCACCTCCGCTCAATTCAGGTTCTCTAAAGCCAGAAACAGCTGTAACACACAGGGGAAAGGTCTTCTACTGCAAGGAGAGGGTTGCATGTGTAGGTATGTAAGTCACTGATTTTAAGTAACAGTAAGTGTCTCTACTGTGTTAGACTTCATACTTTTCCTACACTATGTTCTTTTAACTCCTCTACATTTATCTACTTATTTTACAAAAAAACTAAGTTTTAACATAGAGAACATGCAATGACTTCATGTAATATTGTTAAGAGTTTAAACTAATTTACTAATAATACTCTGTAAAGGGGATGTCAGTAAAATATGGCTCCTTAGTAACATGTAATCGGAAACATAAGACACTACATTGCCAACTCCTCAAATATGGACTCTTAGGCCGTGGGATTTCAACTAAGTCCAATATAAACCTATTTGAGTCGTTAGACAGTCAGAGCCACTGACGTAGTATGGAGAGCGAGAAAGTTCACATAGGTGGCAGATGGAGGTCGGATGGGTCAAAACCTAACAGAACTTCCACTCAGGGGGCCGCTGTTCATCCTGTGTGAGACCAAGTCAACGTTGACTTATTTTACCTTAATTTCGATGCGTAACATACTTTTTTTATGACGTTTTTCAACTCAAACAATCTGACATCTATTCTTAAACCTAACCAAGTACTTCTGTTGACTGAATGTAACCGAGTAATTTTGTTGCGTAACTAAACCCAGAAGCTTTATTTTGAAAATGTAGTGAGCTGAATCTGTACGTTTCCTGTGAACCTTATTTTGAAAGACGCAGGTAACAAGCAAAAACTGACTGGATTTTTCTTTGATTGGCTTACTGAAACTTGTTTGAGTCGAGACAATATCTGGGTTTTATCGTGGTTGATTCGTTTGTCCACAACAATGTTTCAGTCCCACTTGCCTTCCTCTGGCTGCATACAAACTATCAGACCCATTTGATTATTAAATCAGCTGGTACAGGTGTGGGTCAATTACCCAGTGACACCGCAGCAACCTTTTTATCTGTCTATTATGACTATTTTGATTACAAAATGCCTCAGGACAGCATGAATGCCTAAAATAAACCATAGAAAATGGGAGTGTTTCCCTTTCAGGTTCATCGATGGAGCTGTTTGTGTGAACGAGGTCGCTCTGTAGCTCTGCATCTGTGTTTCCAGGCTGTTGTACTCTTGTAATTCTCAGAGCAAGATCTGCTTTCAAACTTTTTATCTGTTCTTTCCTTTGTTCTTTATCTGCCTCGTTCAGTTTCTAACTTTCTCATTATTGGATCTCGTTCTCTTCTTACCCCCTTTTTTGTGAACTTTTTTTCACCGTCTTACATGCGTTCTCCGCTCCCACCCCGCTTTCCTTTTTCTTTTCTTCAGGGTTCATAATGAAAACATTATCAAGGCTTTTTAGTTGTAAAAGTTTTTTTGTTCCTGTTCAGGCATCCCTCTGAGATTCCCTATGAAAGAGGACCCAGTTACACAAGGACATGATTTCAGTTAAAATAACGAATAAATCAGACAAGCTGCACCGAAAACACAGGCTCAAAATGGAAATCTGAGGATAAACATGTAGATACTGGAACGATGTGTGAGACCTATGCAGTTTGAAAATGAGAAGCACTGAAGAATAACAACGTCATGTCATGAGTCCTGTTTCCATTCAATTGTTAAGCCAATTTTCAGCAAATAAAAAAGTGCAAAATTAGGCTCAACTGGTTTGCAGCAATAAAACATCTTAGGTTGGTGCTAAAGTCTACGCCAGTAAACAGAATAAAAAAAATAAGAAGAATGCAAACCGGACAAAAAACAAGTCGCCTTGAACATCTAACCATCAACAAGAGAAACATGTAGAGAGGTCTTCAGGAATTTGTTTCATTTTTTATTGTTCTTTAATGTCAGCTAGTAATGTCAGCTAGTAATGTCAGCTAGTATTGGCCGTGTTTCATTTTGTCTGGAGACCAAGACAATATAGATATATATCAGGGAGTGACTTAAATGTTCCGCACATCACAACTTATTTGTCATAGGTGATTATATCTCCAATTTATCACATCAACTCTTTTTTGATAGGTAAAATACACCTCAAGAAAGCGTGAAATATAGGAAGTTTTATTAATTTTGTTTCATTACAGCTATTGTTTAGGAAACATGGCTATGGTGACCACACTGTTGCTCTCATTTACTCTTTTCTCACTAATGTACTGTTTTCACTCACTTCCCTTTTGGAGATTCTTTTACTCTCCTTTTAAGTTTCTGCAAGTGAAACCTCATGCATAGATGTTTCACATTATAACTTGTAAGCTTTTAATTTGAAAAAATGCAGGAAGTGTTGAGTTAAATGTTGATGTTACATTCTTCAAAGAAAGAAATGAAGAGAAGTAAGAGATACTGGCATTGATCAAGAACCCTCAGGAAAACTTCGTTTTTTATGGCAGTGTCTGTAAAAGTAGCTTTGCTTGTTTTTTCCATGCAGTTTTCTTCAATTGTGACAAATCGGCCGGCAATCCTACGTCTGCATGTCAGTTGTACCTGCAACTCATCACCTTATGTTGAGGTTATCATTGAGTCTAAAAGTCTAGATGTTCCTCTCCATCACTTTGATGGAATCATGTGTCAAACATGGGCCCAAAACTAGGCAAAGCAATGTTTCTGCCCTAATGACTTCTTCAGGCTGCATAGAACAAGAAACACATTTAACTACCAACTCACCCGTCACAGGTGTTTGTCAATCAGCAATCAACAGTAGATAAGGTATAAGGGGCTGGAGGCTTTTGATTTCCTGGTGAAATTCATCAATATGATGATTGTAACCAAGAGGTACAAGGTTTCAAAGTTTTTTTATTTGTCATTGTACAGCAGGGTTGCACACAGCAATTTAGATTGTCGTCCTAATTTGCAACATAAGAAAGAACACAAAAAACACAATTCAATAAATAAGATAAGGATGGTCGCCCTCCCTGTTTGCATTGGCAATAGAACCGTTGGCTCAACAAATTGAGTCACAGAATAAATAAGTAGAATTACAATCGGCAAGAAGCAATATAAACTTAGTTTATTTGTTTACTCTATTTAAGTTATGTGATTGTAATTGATGTAATTGATGTTTTGTCCGAATCTTCAAAGCTTTCAGGTTATAAAATGATCGTTGGAAAAACGGAATTAATGGTGGTAAACAAAAGTATAACTAAAATTCTAAAACAATTTAAAGTGCAAACAAGGAATATTGAATAACTTGGTTGCTATATCAGTGTAGATGTTACAACTGTATAAGGAAAATGTATTTCCACGGATGAAAGACCTTAAGCAAGACGTTGAATGGTGGTCTGGTTTGAAAATTAACTTAATAGGTAGAATAAATATTTTCAAAATGATTGGGCTGACAAAATTTCTATTCATATTTCAAACTTATTATTCCGCCAACATCTTTTTTTAAGAAGTAAATTTGCTTATTTCTTCCTTTATTTGGTGTAACAAAGCTGAATAAAGAGAAAACTATTACATTATCCTCGAAACCTTCCCAATTTGGAGGTGTATCCCAACGCAGCTTAAATATTTTATTTTGACCATATAATTAAAAACTCAAACGAGGAACCGTGGATAGATATTGAAAATGATCAGTTTCAACCAATAACTTACTTTAAGCTCTTTTTTTCCAAACAAAATTTTTTTTTGGAATATCCCCTCATTAACTATTCAAAATGCCAAACTACAGTGGGAGTTGAGGATACTGGATATTATAAACCAGAATTCAATACTATCATTTCAGGAACTAAAGAGTAAATAAAAACTAAAAGACCAATTTTTTAAAGTATTTGCAATTAAAAAAACTGGATGACAGATCATTTAAACCTTAGGAATAGAGCTTCAACTGGAGTTCTACTAAAAAAGGATAAAAAGAGACGATTAGTGAGTGCTGTTTACAATATTCTTATCAAAGCTGAGAGCAATAAAGAACTGCTAGAAAATATATAAAATAAATGGAATAAAGATCTTGGTATAGATGGAAAAAAAATGGAAGCAATGTTTACATAAATTACCACAAATGAAAATGTACGTTTAATTCAGTATAAATTAATGACAAGAATCTACTTGTCAGGCAGGAAACCGTCCATAACATTCAGGACAAATTAAATGATTGGACAGGCTTATTACAGTCCTGCAACAGATGCAGATATAAGGTGTTGTTTTCTTTTCATCAGAGCATATGATTCATTGATTGCTGTCGGGATTTAATGAGAATTTCAACAAAAGTGTTTTTGAATATTACCAAGCCTACCTTTATTAAACTACGCCAGTCGCTCTGCCTGTAATGCCGCATGCGGGTGAGCGCGTCGCATACCAATGCTAAATGTGCGTCGCTGTCAGACAGTTTCAGAGCACTGACCTATAGCTGCATTATGTGACGCGTTGGGTGCGAGAACTGTTTGGTACATAGAGAGAGATACAGAGGAGACGGGGGAGGGGATAAGAGAGACGGAGAGAACAGCCATAAAAAGAGATAAAAGTGAACGATGCTAAGAGGAGAAAGTGGAGATGGTGGAAAGGACCTAGGTGTGGAGAAGGAGATGAGCTAAAGAAAAAACGAGACGAGGTGAATAAAAGAAAGACAAAGAAAAGCCTAACTGGGAAAGATAGGAGCAATGAAAGGAAAGAGGCAGAGAAAGAGAAGAAATATAGATTGTGATTCTGGTGATTTATGAGGAAGAACTCAGGCCCATTCAGCCGAAGCCCGGAAACCCAATTATGTCTGAAAAGCTTCTTAATGTCTCCTGTTACAGCACGGGCGTCGCTGTCATTCAGCTCATTTCTCCGACACATTGTGAATATCTGTAACACGGAGCGACTATCAATGTCCTGACGAGGCAGAAATGTTCCATCGGCCTACTGTTCTGGAGACTGAGAGGGACGAGGGTCTGATGAATGAGAGGCGATGATACAGTTATTCTAAATGTGGAGAGTGGACAATAAGAGTGACGGAGAGCTATTTGTCAGGGCTGATAAGCACGTCCGTCTGCCTGAACCGGGTCATGACCCGCAAAAAACACAGAATGATGTCAAATGATTTATGGAACGCAAACAGAGTTTCTAATGTAAGGCCGGAGAGTCGAAAATATTTACATCTGCAGTTACTGAAGTGCAAAAACGAGGCAAGCAGCTTTTTGTGTGGGCCTTAAAAACAATCCACCTCAAAATCTGTCATATTCCAGATGGCTGATAGTGTAAATGAAACATGATCAAATAAATGGCATCTTTTAATCACGAAAACGTCACCAAATTATTGAATTTATGTCATCCAATCAACCAGTCAAACAAACGAGCAGAAAAGTTTCAAAGGAAACAGGAAATCTCACTGATTAGGCTACAGCTGACAGCTGCTCTATAATTTCTGTCTTTCCAAAAGTTGAACTATAAATGATTAATAGTACTAGTGTACCCTCTTTACACAGTCACTTGCATCGTGGGTGGATCACTTAGTTATGTTAGAAGCTAAGTGGAGAGAGCCGTTGAAGACAGATTCAAATCCGATTGTTTTCGTCCGCGTCTCCGTGACGCTTACATAATCTTTGCTCCTCCCAAGTGTAACTACGTTAGAAAGATTTTCTGTTCTCTGATGATGGCGGCTGAAGTGACATAGAGAGTAGCCACACTTATAAAGCAACAGGTGGTATGCGCCTCCTGCTAATGCAACACAATATGATCGTACAGTGTGCGTACTATCTGTTGTTGCGTTTATCTGGTCTCTGAGCAGTGATACTATTGAATCATACGTATAGCTCAGTTTGAGTGAAAGCTTCTTTTGTCCATCTAGTTTGTGTTTGCCCATGCATCTGCATACATTATTAGCTATCCGGCTAAACTGTGACCAAACGGCTCTTCTTCGATGGTTTTGTCAGTTCCCCTACAGCAGAGGTAGCCAACACGGTGCCCGCGGGCACCTGGTCGCCCGCGGGCACCTGGTCGCCCGCAGGGACCACGTGAGTCGCCGCAAGGCTTGTTCTAAAAATAGCACTAGTGACCATGGAGCTTCGTCTAAAAATTTTAGTTGCTGTTCATTTTTAATCAAAAATGCTTGAGAAGAGCGGAAAACATGTTCTCCATCGAGAAATGTCTTCCTCCTCCGTACGCCGGTCATTGTTTCTTTCAATAAAGAAAGTGTTCCAATATTACTGATGCTACTGCAGCATCAACGCTAACCTCTTCAGGAGCCGCCATTGTTGTTAAGAACGAACAGTCGCCCCGCCGTCAGGGTAATTGGTTATTAATCAGTTTTTTTTTACATCTGATTTACAAGGACATGAACATCATTTACAGGTTTAAATTTCCATTCCAATCCTATTCAGTTCATACTTTGTGTTCTGTTAATTGTTACGGCGACAACGCAATTGTTTCTGCAACAAAAGTAAGCACAACAATTTGGTCTAATCGGAAGTCTGCTCTCTGTTTGCTGCAGCTAAAGCTGGCTGCACGGCGTCCTTCTGCAAGGCAATAATGGAGCACGTGGTCAGCGTACTGTCTGTCACTTTTTTATTACTTTTTCATAACATCATCTTCTGGGTCAATAAAGCACTGACCAGTCATGAAAGAAAGTGACTGACAGCATTCGATCGTGTATTTATTGGATAAAGAAAGCAAGGAAATAAGTCTCGGTGGCATGAATTTAAAAAGGACAACATTCTCAATCTTCTGCATTCTTGAAGAAAAATGTCCTCCAACAGCTGAAAAACACTCTTTCAGAAAGATGGAGACTATCTTGGTCTTGTTACCAGTTGAGTAGCTTTTGCACGTTTGAATAACTAAACAAAGACTTTGACTTTATTAGAGTGACATGGTGTACTCCAATTTTGTATTATTATTTTTTTTTAAACTCAATTCAATCCAATTTATTTGTATAGCCCAAAATCACAAATTTGCCTCAAAGGGCTTCACAATCTGTACGCATACGACATCCTCTGTCCATGGACCCTCGCATTGTAAAAAGGAAAAACTCTGTTTGGCCCCCAAAAACCCTTTCACAGGGAAAAAAAGGAAGAAGCCTCAAGGACAACACTTGAGGAGGGATCCCTCTCCCAGGATGGATAAGGTTGAAATAGTAATTCACTGTAAGTTGCCATTTTTTTTCATTGTGACAGACTCTGCCCATCCGATTACTTACCTTCCAAGCAATCTTGGAATTCATCGGCTGTCGGTCTAACGATGATTTGGCCTCTGGGATTCCGGTGTCGCCAGCAGATATCCAAGACTTCTTCCTCCGTACACCAATCATTGTTAAGCATTCGATTAGCAACTTGAGACTGAAGTTGGAGTTCAGACGCCAGCAACCGGAATGTTTTACAAGTGGCCCATTCACAACCTAATTTTAAATTACTAAAAAGCTAAATCATCAACAGATAATGGTTCTGAAACTGCATTATTTCAGCCAATGGTCTCCACACGGACTGTTTACCTGCATGCAACCAAAGGCTGCTCATATTTGATTGGTTAATACTACTGACTACATACAGAAACCAGAATGCTTCCGATAATCATCCAGTTGCCTGCATTCATATGCAGAATCTGTTTGTAGAGATTACCTTCCCAGTAAGATGTGAGTATGTTTGATTGTGCATGGATTCGTTCTTGAAAGAGCATGATGAACACGGCCGACTTCTTGACAACCGTGACCACCAAAGGGAGTCCAATGGGACTCCTTTTCTCAGCTGGACTGTCAGAACATGCAGCCAGAGGCTTTGAGTGACAAGAAGACCACACTTACCACAAAACCATTCAACAACTCAAGCTCTCTGCTGGTACACGATAAAGACAGGACCCTGCTGAGAGGAAGATTGGAGGGGTGTATGACATCATCATGACATCACATTCATGACAGCTGTGGGGGAACATTCAAGACTGCATGAACACCAAGACAGACACCTATAAACACTTTTGATTTCCATCGCGGTGCAACAGCACTTCTTCGAACTAGTTGTGATCCAGCAGAAACCCGACCGTTAGGATTGTTGAGTAGAGGAAAAACAAGCAGGAGAGGGAGGACGAGAGCTGAATATTTAAAAATCCTTTTACTTAACAACTAAAAGAATTCAGTGTTACACATCATGATGAAGTACAATTCAGTATCACAAAACTAGACCTCCATCCTCTCCCACTGTATAAAAAAGCCCATTTACAGCTGAATATGTCCATGTTATCGACTGTTTAAACGTTCCCTGTGGAGTTTCTGGACTAGTCGTGCTATAGAGTCCCCGTTTTGTTTCTCCCATGCACATACGTGGAGACACACGTTTACACGCATGTGCATGTGGGTGAAGCAGTTTAAAGTCCCGCCAATGGTTTCGCAGTACTCCGATGACCTACAGCTGGTAGTTATGTTCCATAATATGCAGCAGTCCGCCAGTAAAGACCGGAAAGAAGCAAGTAAACATGGATATAAACTGTGCAGGATTCAAAATGTTTTTGACAAAAAAAACATTTTTGCTTTGCACATGTTTTTTTGAGGAGGGAAATACATTCAGCGTGTCTGGTGAACCTCAAGATATGTTTTGGTGATTAATATATATTAATATATTACATTTCACGTTTTTTTGCGCACTCAAATCCATTGATGTCAATGTAGACACGAAGAAGGTGCACTCAAGAGCGAGAGCGACACTGTCCCAAGCGTTTATATTTCAGGGCGAGACGGCTGCACCCCGAGAAAAAAATAATTCAACTTTTGGAACACTGCAGTGAATACTTCATGTCACGTGACGATGAACAACCAATCACAGCTGGCAGATATTTTTCCGTTCTCCCACGGACTGTTTTACTTTTTTGACCCTTGCCGTCAAAGGACATCATAACATCCGGTTCAAAGGTCAGACGAACTGAAGATGACAAATGGAGCAGTGAAGCTGCTGTGAGGGATTTACGGTGCTGGGAATCCATTTACCTTTGTGGGTTCAGTCAGTAAGGCTTACGAGTAAATTACATCATCATCATCACCATCACAGCTTGCGTGTTTTGGTTACGTACAAACGGGAGGCGCAAACGGTAGCACAACCCCCTCCCCCCAAGCACCTCGGAAAAATATATTAACGCAGCATGGCTGCCGTTTTCCAAACGTTTTGAGACGCAACATGTGAACGCTCGTTAACAGTGACTGGTGTAGAGGAACTTGTCTCTTGTTGGTCCTCCATATGGCCACGATGGACAAACAGTAATGTACATTTACCAGAGTTAGCATACATTCTTCATTGAGCTAATGTGCATTAGCATCTGAGAGCACTGTAGGAGAATGTATCTCCAAACATTCGGGAATTGTGATGCTGCCACCATTTATAATGCCGAAATCTCTGTTGTCAAGCAGGCCTGTGCTGTGCTGTCTGCATGCACTGGAGGCCAGCTATCTGTCAGCTATCTGAGCAGCTTGTACAGGGAACGCTTCTGGGACTTACCTGGGCAAAAAAATAAAAAGACCTTGATGATTTCACTGCCAGAAAGACATTCACATAAAATATGTTCATTCGACATGGTTATCATTTTGTCACAGAGGGGGAGAAAGATGAAATGAAAGGGAAGAAGGAAGGAAGGAAGGTATGGGAGACTGAATGAGAAGGGACAGAGCGATAAAGATTAAGGGCCTAGGACTGTTGGGAGGAAGGGCGGCAATATCAACGAAGAGAGGAAAAGAAGGGATGAGCAAATTTGACTGAGAAGACGAGATGAGAGAGTGTTGTAAATAATAATTACAAAAATAAAAGGCGAGGAGAGGAGGGTGATGAAAAAAGGAGGAGGGGCGAGTAAATGGAGGCAGAAGAGTCGACGGGGGACTTTTGAGAATTTACGTACATGTAAAACGACGGGAGGAGAGAGAGAGGGTGATGTAAGAGGGAGAGGGAGAGGAGGGGGGAAAAGAGTAGACGAGAGGAGCAAGGTGAAAAATAAAAAGAAGTGAAGGAGAAGGGAGGTCAAATAGAGGTGGACGGCTGATGTGGAAGAGCTGAGGGAGGGCAGAGAAGGACAAGAGAAAGGAGGGAAGGAAAGGCTGGAAAAAGGAGGGAGAGGAGTCATGACACTTTGATGAAAATTGACTTTTTAATCTAAAACTTTAAAAAAATCATTTTTGTAGATAAGACCTGCCTAAGAGTGCGTGAACCCTGTAGCTTGATCTTCTAAATCTAAATTACATCCTACTAATACCCCATACATTCTCCATGATGCACCTCTAATGGACATATAATGAATATGTCATGTATTGAAATCTTCTAGCAAAGATGGCTTTATTGCATTTACAAAAATAAAGCGGTGATTTTGTACATTTGACCACATTCACTATAAACTAAATAAACTTTATGACCACATTCCAAAGCACATAATCAGATAAAGGTACGGAACACCTGATTTAAGATTCTATGCGTGTGTACACATGAAGTACTGTTGGGATTTTGAGTTTCTATTTAAATGTTTTCTGTAACTTCAGAATGGTTTCATTGTTTTCTCGTATTTCCAGACAAGGTATTATGGGTTACTACGGTGCTTTCAATTAGAAGCAAATAAATAAGGCAAATAATCAATTGATATTACAGATGATTGACAGACTGTAGAAGCTGTCTGCTATATAATCTACTAACTGCTTGAAGATAAACGTGAAAACATTGGATGTTACAAGCAGCGGCCAAACACACTCGCTTTGGTCTCTGGTGGAAACGTTCTGGTGTCTAGTCTGTTTTTTATTAGATCATTTTGAGGTGTGATGTTATGTAAATCCCGGCACACAGTCTCTCCCTCTCCTCACACCCTGATACCACCCCCCGCCTCCATGTAATTTTAAATCTCTGCAGTATTTCCTCCCGTCCCCAATTATCCTGTCACCCACCTGGTGTGTGTGTGCGTGTGTGTGTGCGCGTGCGTGGGTGTTACAGGTTCTCTGACATCTCCATCCTTACAGATAATTGTATGTTGGGTCATGACATCAAACATCTGCCAGGGGAAGACTTGTGGAGAGAGAGACATGAAGAGAGGTACAGAATTATTTAGAATTTCATACACTTTATCGCAGGAACAAGAACATCTAAAGATACCTCAAAAACACACACAACACAAATGAATACACATGCTGAGTCAGACAGAGGGAGACACACACACACACACACACACACACACACACACACACACACACACATACAGAAAAGACATTGAAAGCACCAGAGGAAAAAAGAGTGAGAGGTTTGAGGGAAGGAGTGTGAGAGAGAACATTGGGGGTTTTAACCACATCAGTCCTGCTTATATAAATAGTAGTGCTGGTCAACGATTAACATTTTTAATCGCAATTAATCGCATGATTTTTTTGCGATTAATCGCATTGTTATGCACAAAGTTCAATAGTGAATTCAAAAGTAGTGTATTGCGCACTTTTATCTTGAAAGTACTGCAATATGAACAAAAGTGCAATAACATTTGGTTTGCAAACACTTTAAACAAATAAGATTCTTGTTAACAGCAGTATTCCCTTTACACAGTAGCAGTTATAATGATTCTGATAATAGATATTCAGCCGGTGTTCATAACTTTATTTTCATGTGTGTAAGAGATGCAATTTACACCTACACCTTAAACTGCAAAAACCTATCTACTTTTTTTTGTTTGTTAAATTCTCAGTAGCGATAAGTAAATGATGCTTATTATACATATTACAAACAAAAACACTTTAAAAACTCGACAATATTTATTTTAATATTGTCACTGTTGGAAATTGTTTGATTGCATGATTTACTTTTATTGTGAAGAGCATGAAAACGGAAGTAATTTTACTTTGAAGAGACAGGAAGTAGAATGGTACGTGTTCTTGACGCTAACAATGTTGATGATACGTAGAAAACCACATGTCGGGTGCAAGAGCGCGTTGTGTTCACTGTAACACTAATACTGCAGTTCAGACAGTAAAGTGTTCCGTTCAAACAAGACGTGCCTTGGTCCTCACGAGAAGCTCCACTTCACAACAGTCACGTTTGATCTGTAACGAGACGATCGCGCTCGCGTGTGTGTGTGTGTGTGAGACAAGAGTGAACGACGGTGACGGAGTGTAGGAGGGGTTCTGGACCCGGGGGGGAGAAGGAAGTGATGCCACACAAACACAGCTGTTCACTGCTTGCTGCCTGGTTCTTGTGTTAAAAATGTCTGCTTAATAATAAATAAATAAAAAACTGTGTTAACGCACGATAATATAATTGTTGCGTTAACTTGCCCAGCACTAATAAATAGCAAAGGTTTTTGCCTGACTTGTCAAAGTAATTGTCGTGTTTAGGAAATATCTGCTCTCTCTCTCTCTCTCCAATTTTTTATTTTATTTTTAGAAATTTAATGTTCTTCGGATGTTTTTAAGGAGAAAATGTTCCACTGAATGTTCTGACGACCTTAGAAGCGTTAGCGCTAGCTTCCTTTCCACTTTTTCCTCAACAGACAGAGATATTTCCTCACTGCTTTGTGAATAATGTTTTTTCACTGCTGTACCACTACATGTGGACTTAACTTAACTTAAGGCAAACATCCACTGAAATGAGCGCATATGGAATGGTCAGAATCACCACAGCAACATGAAAACTGGTGGCGTGAGAAAATAAGTTATATTTTCAGCATGAACAATTTGTCTTCAAACATTCAGTAAAAATGAAAGAAAAGTGATCCCTCAGTTCTTTAGTTTGCTAACAGTAATTCAGAGTGAGATCCAGATTCTGCACTAAATATTATA
Organism: Anarrhichthys ocellatus; assembly: GCF_004355925.1. Classification (NCBI taxonomy): domain Eukaryota; kingdom Metazoa; phylum Chordata; class Actinopteri; order Perciformes; family Anarhichadidae; genus Anarrhichthys; species Anarrhichthys ocellatus. The sequence goes on from NW_022280181.1 coordinate 266,096, forward strand.
CAACAAAATAAAATCGACCACAAATCTAAGGTGCACATCTTACCAGTTGCCAAATACAAAAAAAGTTCCCCTTGAAGCTTCTTTTAACCTCCATGATATTTATTTATTATTTTGTATGCTCTGCCAATTTTCTACTCCAACACATTCTCACTCCCTACTCCTCAAATCCCGATGCCTGGTCAGTGCTCCTTGGCATCGGACTAGGTGCCTCTGTACGTTAGGTTAAGTTTCAACCTGTTGGAATGGCGTGTCAGTATACGCTTGTTACACGCATAGTCTCTTTTCAAAATAAAGTGTCTTCATAGGACAATGTAGACAACAAAACAACTTAGTTTAGCAAAAGAGCGTGGGGATGCCAATTATAGTACACATAAATATAAGAAATGAATAACGAAAATAAATTACAGGATGAAATTTAAAAAATATCTTTACAGGTGGACACACACTTTATTGAAATGTAATGATATAATGTTGAGCTGAAATGATAACACAACACATACCAGAACCGTATTGCTTATTGTTTTCTGTGCAATAATGCATGCTATCAAGGATTGACGTGCAAGCTCAGCAACTGTCCGATTTGTGTCCCTTTTTTATCACATTCTCTCCGCCTCTTCTGTATGTGTGACTCGTCCAGCGTGTGCTGTGGGCCTCAAATGACTCAGTTCACGTGACATGTTATTCGAAACGCGCTGGTGTCTGTCTGCCCTTCAGAGACGGATATAAAAAGAGACGGAAACAGAGAGAGAGGCAGACAGAGAAATGAGACAGATGAAATGGTCACGTTGTATGAGTCAGCTAAGAGAGTGTGGTCCACACAGAAGCACCTCCGAGCTGCTCCAACATGTTCCTCATGACCCCTACAGTAATGGAGCCCCAAACACCAGCATGACTGAGCCTGTGCACAGACACACTTTCCCCATTAGTTCGCTGACCAGCAGACGTGTTGAACCCGGCACAGACCGGGGCGAAGCTTAATGCATTACGCGGGACACAGTCCTTGTAAAGGCTGGTGTTTCACTGTAGGACAAAGCCAGAAAAAGGGGAACATCAGATTCCAGATTGGTCTTTGATGTGATGGTGGCGCCTTTAGTTCGTCAACCGTTTTTTTGTACCGTGTCCCAAGGGGGGTTGCGCAAGAATCCTTGAAGTATCACGGCCAAGTCAGCCGGACAGTTTGCAATTTAACAGACAAATGCAGATTCAACCATTTTGCAACTCGTGGACTGAATTAAATTAGCTGTAAAAACCTAAAATGCGAAACACATGCATAATGCTGCTGCACGTTGGGTATTGGATATTCAGCTTTTAAAATAAAAGTGTGCTTTACACTTGAGCAACAGCTCATTTCTTGTGTAATGCATGCAACATGTTTTTTGCACATTCATAATTTACCTGTGTTGTTTTGAATCTGCCGTGCACTGGGCTCCGTCTCTGCCACATGAACACGGACCAATACGAGGTACTTTCTGACAGAAAACACTTAACAAATGTTCCCAGTTGGACTTTGAGAGAAGAAACTAGGCCAGCACTCCAAAACAATGTCTAGACTCTTAAATTGAGGCTATTTTCCCCTCAACAAATTGTTCCATCAATTCAGAATACAGTATATTAAATAAATGCATTCGTACTCTCTCTGAGCAGGCTTACTGCAATATGTCAAACCTGCTATTCTTTCCTACTGTCTCTTACTGTGGATGGAGGCTTCTAATATATATATGATAGATGTGAAACATGTTTGTTTAAAAGTGACGAGAACTAAACCAGCACCTGTAGCAAATATCCTGGAGTGAAATGCTACCATCCATCCATCCATCATCTTCCGCTTATCCAGGGCTGGGACTTGGGGGCAGCAAGCTTAGAACAGTATTCCAGACATCTCTCTCTCCAGCAACATGGACACCACACCGTACCTCCTGTCCATCTCACACTCCATTTTACCCTCGGTCGTGAACAAGACCAAGACGAGAGATACTTGACTTCCTCGCTCTGGCCAGTGGCTCACTCTCCAAACCCGAAAGGGCGCAATCCACCGTTTTCCAGCAGAGAACCATGGCCTCAGACTCTCAGTCCAAACCGCTTCAAACTAGGCTGCAAACCACCTCAGTGCCTCACGGCCTGCTGGAATTAACAGACACATCATCTACATGGAACAGACAAGAGTCGACAGATACTGAGGCCTCCGAAATGTGACACTCTCATCCCCACCGGCTGCACCTTGAAATCCTGTCCATGAAAATCAGAAAACAGAGAGTAATGCTACCGTACTCTGTATTTCACAGAAACAGCAGGCTAAAACTATTTTAAATGAGTTTATTGTAATATTGTTAGATGAACTACAGTCATATGACTGTAGTCCCCTCAAGGGTTTTGTGGCTGTTATTCAACAGCCATCAATATGTGTGAGCTGACTTCCCTCGAGGTGGTGAACATGAATAATAAACAGCAGGCGAGAACAGGAAAAACTGCTAATAAGCTCATTACTTAGCACAAGATGAAACATAAAAACCAATAACCTTAGATGTGAATGCTTAAGAGGGGTTATCAGCATGGTTAGAATGAGTCTTTGACCAATTAGATTGCTTCGCTTAGACCACTTGATGTGTAAATCACTTTAACAGCTGATATGAATATATGAAGGAGAAGGAAGCGTGTGGTTTTGAACAGCTCGTGGACATGAATGAGTGTCTGAGTAAACATGGGGAGCTTGTGGTTTAAAGCAGGTTCAGCATATGAAAAAAATAACAACGCTGTGGTCTTAAATAGGTTTCGGGGCTAAAAGGTGGAAATGTAGTGTGTTGAGGTCTATGGGCTCAAAGTCAAACAAGCCTTTAATAGTTTCCATTCGGCTGCAAAGAGGTGATAGCTACATTTGTACACAGTGGGAGAGGATATTGTTAATTTCTCCTAGCTGACCATGGAGAGGCTTTTTTCACAATGGATGGCAGCAGCCTGAGCTCACAGAAATACGGGAAAATGACCACGACCTCCAAACAGTGTATTACGTGATGGTGGCACGTAATACGTTAAAATCACGTGTTGGTATCAACAAGGCTAATGCCAAGTCAATAAGGATCCTTTGTCAGGGTGGTCACGGATTAAAATCATCCACGTGAATATGCTCAGAGCTACTGACGTAGCTTCAACGGTAAGAAAGTCGACTTATAGTGGGAGAGAGATGGGAGAAATAAGTATGTAAACACTTTGTTTACAAACTTTTTGAAGGCCAACCACGATGTTTTTCCTGAACCAAACTAAAGCCGGGCTCAGACTACAGGAGATTTGAAATCATAACCGATTTTGACATTGGGTTGCATCACACACATGAGGAAAAATCTTAAACATACATGCACTACAGGATTTGACAATAATTGAGCATCACAGCTTTGCCGCAAAATACAACTAAAGCAGAAGGCTAAGGTGGTTTCTGGAACACAGGAAACAAACAGTTACTGAAGAGCAACAACACGAGGAAATATCACTGCAGTAACCACACAGACTGAATCAGAGTTTGGCCGAGAGCTCATACCATCTCTGTACTGAGCGATCTGGACTGGAGAGCCGGGGTAGATATACAGAGCCTGAAGAGAGTGAACACTCAAACAATGGACCCTAATGACTTTTCCTGTAGCTCACATTTGGTGCACAGTCAAAATGTCCATTTGTGTAATGCTTTGGTTTAGGGATTAACATTTGATAAACTAGTGACATTTACATAAGTCTCAGCCGTACTTGGTAAACTTGGTAAATGGTGACAAATTCATTGTTTGTGCAACTTATATTGGCAATAAACGGTTTCTGATTCTGATTCTGGGGTTAACATTTAGCCGCAGTCGGTGATTTAGTAACTCATGAACTGCCGTTTTGAAGCCTTGAGTTCGGCGATTTAGTCGTCACCATCTTGCAATACGGCCATCGCCATGCTGTTTTTTTCGCAACCAATGAACAGAAGTTACCATATTTGGAATGAACAGGAGTGACATAGAGATGCTATTTACCGTTCTGGTAGCGACCTGTCAATCACAGTAAGCCCGCCCTAAAGCACACTCTGCTTTATGGTCTGTTTGACTCTAAATGGACCACAATTTACTAAATGAACATCATGCTGTATTGAAGAAGACTTGAAACTAGAGATAGAGACCATAAACTCAAGTTTACAATGTTTACTGAGGGAATAAATCAAGAGAGAAGTAGAGTCATTTTCTCATAGACTTCACCAACAATCTGAATTATTTTTGCAACCAGAGAAGTCGCCCCTAGCTGGTCAGTTGTGAGAATGCAAGTTTTAAGACACTTTAGCATTGGCTACACTCAGCAGAACCAGAGGTTACCGCCAAAAACCCAGCCTAGTTTTTCCTACTAGAGAATGAAGTTATTAGTTAAAGAACAGAAGAAGTGTTTTGGATAAATCTGATAAGACATGAGCATTAATTAAGGCAGCCCCAGTGACACTTGAAATGCAGAACTTCCTATAAAGACTCAGAGAATAGTACAAGACATGTTCCTGTACTTCCCCATAGGGACCTAGAAAAATGTAAAAACCAGAGGAAAGAAACGTATCAAACACGCTCGGGGCCTTCTCACTAAAGGCTAATCTCCCCACTGTGCAGCGCTGTGCTCTCATCCCATGCAGAGTACAGCAGTAATCACTCAACTCCTGTGCACGGACCAGACTCTAATATGTCATACCTTAACCTATGCAACAAAGAGCCCTTTAGAGAGGAGCTTTTCTGCTGTCCCTCTGGTAGTTTAGGACCCTCATCACTCACTCCCCGTGTGGTCTGGCCCTAACTTCCCAGTCCCTGTGGCGTACAGTAAGTCTCTTTAACTCCCTGCGGTCTAATGTCCTATTCTCTCTGTGCCCTGTGCAGTAACACCCAAACACATTTACTAACCTAATTCACGATTACATTGTTGGCGTTTCTTGACAAATTGGTTTGTTCTGGCTTTTTTTACTGTGTGCACGCAGAGTGGGGAATTACAGTGGAGCACTCGAAAGAGATATTTTTTCATACTTATCTTTTGGGGTAGCTGAATAAGTTGAAAAGGAGCCGGCACGCACATCTTAGGAGAGTCATCACTTTGATTAGTAACCTAACTGATATACCAGCCTGTTCTCACTCCTAACTTGTCAAATGTGGCAGCTTGGTCTTATTTCTGGTGGGACTAAAGGAGGAAGTCAGGTCACGTAGTATAAAGAGCTACAAAGCCCACTTGGTGTGGCAGTTGGGGGCAATGAATGGGTCAAACAAGCACAGGACTTTCACCCACTTTCGTGTCCCGTGTGAAATCAAAAATGATTTGAAGTAGTGTTACTTATTTCTTCCCAAACTACAATCTTTTAACCAAGTATTATTGTTGCCTAAATCTAACCAAGTTATTTCCTCTGGAAATGGAAGTTTATATCAAAAAGACGTGGCATGAATGTAATGAGTAGAAATTGATATGTGCTAGATGGGTATGTAGAGCGTCAAAGTTTGACGCAAAGGCCTTCTCACCAAGCTGCTGTATTTGACGAGTTGGGAGTGAAAAGGCGTTTGATTACACAGATGTGTAGGTCTACTGTTTGTGACTGAAAGGCTATTGGCTCGAACCACAGACCAGCAAGACAGATCTGGGTGGGATAAGTGAGAGGACAGCACTTGTTATCACTAAGTCGCTAGATGTGATTCATGTCGAGGACGTACCTGCAGAGAAAGCACACAATTATCAGACGTTTGAATAAGGTGATCACATGTCACGGTATTCCGGTTTCTATCAAAGTGTTCCAGCTAACATATTTGAGTCTCTCAAATCCAGGCATCAGAATATGAGGTTTACATAAGTACATACTGTAGGACAATCTAAAAATGACTGACTGGAATGAAATGGAATAGGCTACTGCTTATAAAAGGTCCTCAATAGACCGTTTACAGGACCTTCTGACTCTTTTGAGAAACTTATTGCATTTGGACTGCATGGACCAGGGTCTAAATTGTGTGATTTGCAGGGATAAACAGGGATGCTGATTGGGCAAACAAACACACACACACACACACACACACACACACACACACACACACACGCGCAAACAAACACACACCACACACAGCTGGTTCAACTTGTGTATTGCTTCACTCATAAAACAAGTATTTGGTCTAGTATCGATTTAGGACCATTAAAGGATGAGGGGAGAGCGTTTCTCTTTGTTTGATAACAGTAAAACTAAAGTTAGGCTTTTCTTTTGGCTTCCTGACTCGTTTTAAAAAAAAAGAACAGAGAGAAAAGAAAGTGAGAGGGGGCGACCTCTAGCCTCCTTAGCAGCGGCCTGGGTTCAATTCCAGCCCATGGCCCTTTGCTGCATGTCATCCCCTCTCTCTCCCTTATTTTCAATTAAATATCTTAAAATAAAGATAGAGAAGACAACCGGTAGAGGAAAGACAGATAGCTCAGCTGTGCTGTGAAAAAAACACATTATTTTCCAATTGTTTGGCGTTTTAGTTCTGAAGCACAGATAAATAACCATCAAACACTCAACAGATGATTTACTGTGCCGACAGATGCTCTTAGTTTCCTCTTCTGCTTTTTATTCATTACATCCAGCATGCATCAGTAAATACTATGCAGCAATAAATGTCGAGACAAAAAAGTTTTACTTTTGTAGATGCAATGGGCGGACACACTGGCCCGCAGGCTGCAGAGTGCGTTTACCCTGCGACCACGAGCAGCCCTGTCCCAGCAGACTGATTTGCCTAATCTTTGCAGGTCTTTAGACCGCTATGGAAACACAGACAACAATGGGCTGAGGGAACTTTTTAGTTCCTTGAAAAGTAGTCCTGGGACTAAAATTACCACAAACGTCTTGGTGGAAAAGCAGTAAATATCCACCAGACGCCTGAACGCATCTCATCCATACCTCAGACTCCTTTCTCTACCTTAAATATTCAAAAAATATCTAATTTTATCACTAGGAGTCCTCCTTAATGCCACCAAAAGTTCTAAGTTAAGTTCACAAAGTTCCTGAGAGCAACTTTTAAGAAGTGAATAAGTTAGCAGTTCTGTTTCTTGGGGGTCACATCATGTATCATAATTAAGCTTACTCAGTATGCCTGCTGTGTCAGACGCACAACAAGTGATGTGATGTTCCAACACAGTGTCACAGCAGTCCTGGAAAAAGTCACAAAAAGCAATCTTTTGGTTTAGTGCACAAGGACACGATTTGCCTATTTTGTCCAATATTTATGTACAGTTAGGTTTAAGCAATAAAACAACACTTTGGCACACACACGGTGTGAAACACCGGTCTCGTGGTTGAAAGCCCTGTTTGTTGGACCCATTCACCTCCCCTCCTGCTCACCATGGTCTTTCTCCATGTTTAATACAAAATCATCTGGTTCTCACCGTTGCATATTCAGGTGGATACATTTCATTTGTGTGTCCACCACAAAGAATGGATCCTAATTGGCTTTCCATCGGCAATGTTTTCTTCCTGAGTGACATAAAAAAACGAACAGATAATTTGTGTCCATGTACTCAAGACCCGATAGATTGCATTTTGTAACTATTTCACGACCTGCCATGGGACTGGTGCTGGATGCAGCGTTACGTGGCCAATATACGTTGCACATGAAGATGAAAGCCCTGGTGCTTACTTGTCCAGCCAGCATATCAGAACAAGGTGAAAGATGGAAGGAGGAAATCAAATTAGTCTCAGACTTATTTGTTGTTTCTGCCTGTATTGTCCTGTCATGTCTACTCTTCATTCATTTATTCTGAGTTATACTTGCATGTATTAGTATTCTCGGATGCACGTTCTGAAAAGGGTGCTCCAGCTGTGTACTCTCGAACTCGGCATCATTTGAGATTTTAAAGTGAATTCCTCGGAGAGCAGAGAATGAGAAGCTTGTGTTCTGCTTCATTATAAACCTGCAGTAAAGTATTGAGTTCTCAGGCACCCTGTCAGAGCAATGTGTGTGTAATTGAAACAGGCTGCCTGGCACCTAAACCTCCCACCAAGCTCTGTAATGGTGATATAGAATGGCAGAATGACTTTATTTCAGTGTGAGGCAGGTTGTAACTTCATATTAGAGTGTAATCACTGAAATATGTAACCTAGACAACAAAGAGCCCTTTTCATTTCGACCAAATGACTAAATCGATGGTTGCTGTGTGAAACAGGTAAAACCCTGCACATCCTCATTACTGTTGAGGTCACCTGGGAATAAAACTCACGGATCGGATCAGCACAAAAGAAAAAAGGGAGCAAACAGAACTTTTAGAGATCCCTGATCTCGTTTTATTTCCGCAGATACTAATTACGATCATTGATGATCCATATTGGCAGATACAGATCCCTTTGTTGATTATAGCAGCTGGTCTAAAAGGATCCAAACTATTTGTTCTTTTCCCATCATCACAAAAATCATTTCATCCACTCTGAAGTCTGTAAACCGTCAAACATTCTAAATGTGATCCTTTTACTTTGTTATAGTCCTCTATAGTGTTTGTTTCTTCATAAAAACACACAATTCAAATTATAAGACAATGAAAGATTATATTTTTATTGATTAAAACAAATCTTGTCATTAGTAGTTGTAATGATGTATTATAAGCTGCTTAGAGCTAGTGTAAACAGCTCATAATTCATCTTTAATATCTAGAATAGAAACCCCATAGACACCCTTTTTATTGTCATATACATATACACGAATTTTGACCTCTGCATTTGACCCATCCCTGTATATAGGGAGCAGTGGGCTGCCAATGACAGGCGCCTGGGAGCCGGGGGTTCAGTGTCTTGCTCAGGGACACTACGACACGTGACACGTGTCGTAGTGTCGTAACCGAGGATCAAACCTTTGACCCTGCAGTTACCAGACAACCCTCTTAAGCCAGTGAGCCACGGTGGCTCACAGCAACATATCTATTTATGTTGTTGTGAAAACAGCTCCTTCAAACAACTGGATTTATTCAAGTTTCTTATCAACACTACATTTCACAAGATTATATTTGAACACATCATTGCATTATAATTTATCTTCGACCATTTTCACTGAACAGAGCCTGAACGCATCATAATGTAACTGAACGGAACCTTTGCCGTTAGTGGTGCTTGTTTACAAGGCAACATTATCAGAGATCTGCTACTAGAAAAGCATGAATGATGTCCTGATCACATATTTTACTGAATATTGGTGGATAATGACCATCAGTAAGACTTTATTTCACTCTGTGATGGTTAACGTTAAACTGTGTAATTAATCAGCAGTTCACATGCGTGCCAAACGGGGGGGATCCCTACGGATCAACATGGTTCTGTTACACCACTACCTATGAGGCATTCAATCCCAAACTAGGACTGACTGTAACTGTCTGAATGTAAATCAAGGTAGTATTCAGTAAGTCATGCCTGACTACGCTAAAATGAAACAGATAAGACGTGGCCCAATCCAGCTAAGCTAACTGCATATTCCTCATATGGTTCGGTGTTCGTCTTTGACAACATGCAGGGGAGCATATTTATCAGAGATCTTAGCAAGGAAATAAAAAGCTTTTGCTTAAGTCCCCAACGCTGCCAATCTGCAGTGAATATTTCTCCTGTTCCGACGATGATGACGGGGGAAAGAGTGTAATGTACATTTCCTTGTTGCTGTACACGTGTAAGTCCAATATTCACTCAGCTTTTAGCTCAATGGAGCTGATGGGAACTTCATGGTTGGATACGTCATTATGAGAGACACCTTTAACTTAACATATAGTCATCTGTTCCATTGATATTCATTTTAAAGCAGCTTTAAGGAGTTTTTTTCTGGGAGAGAGCAACACGCACCCATGCATAGCTCCACCATCCCTCCCTTCTGATTCAATTTGACTTTCACTGAGTGATCAACCCCAAACTTCCCATCGCAACAAAACAACGCGTATTATTTTTCTCGGTCTTCTGTTCAGTCCTCAGTATGTCCGTTTAGTCTTTACCTCCTCTCCTCTCTTTCTTCAGACTCTGAATTAGATGTAAATTGCTCCTTTTATTGAAATCTTGCTCCAGCGTGATGGTATTGGCATTAAGCCTGTATTCTATTTACCACCTCAGTAATAAAGTTTATTAATTTCTTAATTCCCAGGGAGAGCGGAGGTTTAAACAGGGATTTGGATAAAGCCCACAGTGTGTACACAGCCACATCAGGAGTTTTTGGGAAGCTTAGTATTGTGTTATTTCAGCTCTGACCACTGTGTGTGTGTGTGTGTGTGTCACTAAGCTGTCTCCCATGTAATGAGAAATTGATTTTGTCATTCTGTTATTTATGCTCGTCACTCAACTTTTTTTTCTGTTTGTCTATATGGGAGTGTCACGGAAAGATGGATGGATAAGAAGTCAGTAGCTGTTTTAAAACTGTGGTTTCACTCTAAACTTTGTTTGTGTTCTCCATCTTTTTTTAGGAGTTTTGATCAAACACTAAGTCACACCATCACAGTGTTGCTCTGAGGCAGCAGACTGGTGGATGGGTGAAGTCTATTCCAGCTGTTTTGGCTCACACTTAATTTCAATCAGTGTAACTGAACATCTCATCCTTTCCTCGCCTTTTATACACATAACAGCAGCCAGCATCTTTTTATTATTTTACATGTTATAAACCCTTTGCTAAGACCCGCCCCTCGAACGCAGACTGGCCAATTATGATATAATTGACTAACTATCAAGGCTCTGCTCGATAGACTTTAATGCAAATGTTTCAGATTTTCTTCATTTTTCAGGCGGTTTTTGTGAATTTGGAGCTAGCTGTTATGTAACAGTGATACTTGTTACCCAGAGAGGTTGGAAGGAAATATACGTCTCTTAAATGTTTTGTTTCTACGGGAAAAACCTGCGAAGACCTACACGGCTTTACAGGAACAGTGTTGTTGCTTAATTTCATTTGTCTTCTGTCTGGATCTCCAGGTGATGTGGTGGTTCACTTTGACTTTGTGATCTGTAGCTTTAGCTTCTACTTTTATCTTTTTAACCTGTTTTCACTGCTGTCAAAAAAGAGGGTTGAGATCCCAGGAAAGCTGCCTTAAATGAAGAAATACAGTTCGATATGGAAGTAGGCTAAAGGGACACAAAGCATATGATGAGTAAGGATGAAATCTAGTAATCATTTTAAAGCAAGTATGTATAACATAAGAATCATGAAGTGATTTAACAAATGTAAACTGATAATAATAATGTATGTGTAACTGAGTAAAAGTGAAGTCTGTGTGTGGGTGGAAAGAACTGATGTAAGCAGGGTGGGGACCTTAAAGGATGAGATCATAACAGATGTTGGGGTGATGTCCGAACATATCCACGGGTGTAACCTGAAACACGCTCGAACGTGAAGGAAGTGAGAGCATCCACACACAGAAAGTTAGGGTGTTGTTCGCAGCACACACACATAATCAATGATGTCATGTAAATCACATGCCGAGGGAGGGAGTGTTGGGGAGGAGGGGGGAGAGAGAGCTCAAAGGGTATAAAAAGAGAGACTTGCAAATAGCAAGACGGGATTCAACGCGGGAGCCACCCAAGTGCTCCACGGAGGAAACACTGGACCTCGCTCAACAACCGCATCGGAGGACTTCGTCTCTGTTCACGGAAAGAAGACAGCCGTTCCAGGACAAAGATTGAACGATGGAGATTTTCCTCTCCCCCCTGTTTGACTTTAACAACCGGACAACAGATGGACGCAGCCGCCCTAAAGACTTTGTACTGAGCCTGAGGGATCGCTGAACGGACTTCGTTGGCCATGCAGGAGGAGCCGAAGGTTCGGCCGGACCTTCTCTCCTGAAAACCCCAAAAGGACTTTTTATAACACGAATCCAGCTCCACCGAGCCGCCTCCGCATCGCAAAATTAATGAGTATAACCGAAGAAGAAATTGTAACCTGATCAAATCGAGTATAGTATTATTTTATGTGAGCTGTAGCTGTGCCCCTGCTAATATATCCTGCAATAAATATCTAAACTGCATTTAAAGTAAATTTCTCAAGAGAATTCATTTGCTGAAGTAGTAGAAGTTCCTCATGGTAGTAAAAGGTTAAATCTATTGTATGTTAACAACAAGAGTTCTTAATGGTTATCCTAGTGACCAGTCCACTTAACAGTCCCTTACGGTTTTAGTTGTAATCCTAGCCATTAAAACCTGGCAATTTACCAAGAGCCCGGATCCAAAAGAGGAAAGCTGCCATAACTGACGCGACTGGGTAGAAGCGCCTGGCCAGGGTGGCCCCTCGGCCGAGTGCACGTTACCAGTGGAAGCAGGGTAGATGTCAGGAGTAACGGTAGTTAGCAGAAGCCAGGCGAGTTTCCTCGACAGAACACCAGCTCGACAATCTTTAAATAGAGAGCTGAGTCAGTAGGTAGCCCCGTATCGGGCCAGAGAACCTCCGGATCTAACACGTGGCGCCCGAACAGGGACTTGACGGAAAAGGAGTACGTTGATTCCAAGAAGAAGAATCCTGGCGGCTGAGAGAAGCTGCCGTTCGTGTACGAATGACCCGAGGAGGAGAGACTTGGGTAGGAAGTAACACTGCCCAAGCCTCAAGAGAAGTTCGACTGCGAGACATCCGACGCATCGAAGCTGTGCGTGGTATTCACAAGCCAGCACAGGAGAAGCCGCAGACATCGGAGGAGCATCGACCAGACTCATCCGACACTGCAGAGGGGCCAGAGCCGGAACCCATCCCTACTCAACGGCCGACGAGAGGCTTTGGGAGGAAGGCGACTCGAGACAACAAAGACAAAGAAAAAGGCCAAGATGGCAGACCAGCAGAAAAGACCAGATGACCAAGGACACAGCCAGGCACCGGACGGGACTCAGCGGGACGAGCCAGGGACATCGTCGGCTAACCAGGCGGAGGGATCGGCACCGGACGGCAGCGAGGACCAGGACGGCGCGGCTGGAGGAGCGGCATCGGGAGAATCGACACCGGACAAAGACAAAGGCAAAAGCTGCATGCGACACCAGGTCATCCTGCACGGCAGAGGATGGGCCACCTGGGACACCTCCGTCCAACAACACCTAATCGAGCTACATCCAGATGAGGACATGGCGACAGTTGGGGAAAATGTAGACCGACTGTGCGCAGATAAAGGGGGTTATATGGCTCCCCAACTCCTCTCAGGAATGGCTGTAGCGGTGGTACGGTGTCCAGACCGGCCGAAAACCAAGAAAGAAGTGGGAGAATGGCTGGCCTGGTGGCTCTTAGTGATTCAAACCCTCACGGGAAAAATCGTCACCGTGATAAGCCCCTCACCAGATTTCAACGCAATCGTAAAGATGCTGGCAGCAGAAATAGGAGCGGGTGAAGTCATTATAAAGCCATCAGTAAAGGCTACACCTCGCTACAAAGAAAACAAAAAGGAGCTAGACGAAATAGCTCGCTACATACAAGACAAAGACTGTTATGCTGAAAAAGAAGATGAAACCTTCAGCCACGGAGGGACCGAGACCCCAGCGGGGGCCTCGTCCGAAAGTGAGTCTGACGATTCAAAAGAAGAAAAAGCGGATGAATCGGATGAGGAGGAGGAAGACTCACTGCTGAGCAGAAGCGGAAGACATCTCGCACACTCATCGGCCTTTACCCTAGGGATCCCCGCTCTAGTGCGAAAGACACTGGAGGGCATGGACAACCAAGAGCGGGAGCAGCACAAGAAAGAGACGAGGAAAAAGAAACACCCTAATGTCCCGCGACAGGACGACTTCCTCCCGCCGCTAAGGAAAATGCCCGAAGGCACCAAGAAGTATGCAAACCAGACAGGGATAACAGCCTACAATCATTTCGGGGAACCCTGGAACATAGAAGGCCATGGATTGGTAGTCTTGACCAACTCCCACCTGAAACCTCATCTCAGCCGGTTCAGGAAAGCACTGATGCGCCACGGAGGGGCTCAGTACAAAAAAGAGCTTGAAGAAATCCTCAACACCTATCGGAAAAAGAAAACATCGGTAGTGGTCACAAGTGGAGGAGAATCAACCTACTTTGCGGTACTGCATGTACCAATTGAAGGGTACCGGGGGAGAAAAAACCTGGATACCTACCGGGATGACCTAGAGGAAGCACTGGCAGAAGGAGTGGACCGGGCCAGTGAGTTGACCTATAAAAGGGTTGTCATTTGCATCGACGGCACAAGGTCCGGCGACCTACCTTGGGAGGTGGCCGAAGAAGCGGCCATGAGAGTTATGAACCAACTGATGAAAGTCGGACACAGCTGGAGTCATATCCAAGAGTTGGTCATAGTCACCTCGGTAGCTCAATACCAGGAAAGAAAAGAAAAAATACTGAGACCCCTCCTGATGACCAAAGGACCCAACAACTGGAGGGCAGGAAAGCCCAAATACGAAGACGAAGAAGCCCCTATTGCTAGGGCAGTGCGACCCCGACTTCCTTCAAAACCGGACCCATAAAAGGAAATGGATGAAGGGGGTAGTTATCTAGAGTTGACACCTGGACCATCGAGCCGAGAAATGAGACCACCACGGACCAGCACGAGCCAAGAGAAACCCTCGAAGAAGAAAGAAACACCAACCGCCAACTCACGAGGGGTAGCAGTGCAAACTGAAGTAGAGACTCCTGTGCCAAGACGATCAGAAAACGCGGGCACGAGCCCAGCAGAGTCCTTAGGCCTGCAGAGAATGAAATACAAAAGTACCGGAGAAGGTTCCATAAGGTTCATGAGCCAGGGCCAAAGCGGGGCAAGTCTCAGAACACCGGTGAGAACACCCGAAGCAACCCATCCAGCGCCACTCACACCACCACCAGAGGTAGAAAGCGAGTCAGACTCCGCAGCCAACGACTCAGCCGAGTCAGATGAAGAAGAGACGGTGCCAAGTCTGACCTCGATCGAATACGAGGCACCCGGAGGGGTGAAGGATCTGAAGCAAGGAAGCAGAAGAGGCCCGAACAACCCACTGCCCCTTCTGTCGGTGTACTCGGCTTCGCGGGGACTGGCCAGAGATGACCGATATGGGCCCATGACCACCAAGGACGGGAGACAGGCCTATGCTCCAGAAGTTGGTCAAACAGGTTACGATGTTCCGGAAATGTGGACGCACGACCTCGAGGGAATGAAGGGGGTAATGGTCTACGCCACAAAAGGAGAATGGGCGAATTTTCTGATGACCCCAACCTACGGCTCCCTCGCAGCCTGCACGAATCTGACAAGTAATTTACGCACGGGCTTTCTGGCAATCGTGTACGATGTCATGCTACGACGGTTGAAGAAAGCAGCTTTCAAGTGGGCCCAGGAAGAAGAAAAAGCGCGACAACAGGACATCTCGGACAGCGAGGAAGAGCAGCCGGGAACGAGGCCGGGCTAAAAACGGAGCAACAACCTTACCGCAACTGAAGGAAATGTCGGGTTAACAGAGATGCAAGCCTCCACCCAGAGCTTTAACGAGTTCAAAAAGATCAAGGCCATGGTGGCGAACAAAGACCCGAAGGAGTCTGTACAAGAATACTTGACACAGAAGTGGCTCATGGTAAAGTCCAGCTCCACAAATGATGAAGCGAAAAGACTGGTTAGCCCATGTAACGGACCAACCAATGGGACCCGAAGAAACTGCGGAACAGCACTACCGAAGATTAGTGTTGGAGGATTGCGAGGACGAAGAGTCACAAATCGAAAAAGCGAGAAAAAGCTTAGACAAAGGGCAGACTCTCACCCAGGCGTGGTACGCCTTGCGACAGGCGATCCCGCCAGAAAGAAGTGTGCAAGCCCTTAGGAAGCTGACAAAGGGTCTCATGAATGACATCGATTTTGTGACCCTGAACATCAAGAAGAGTACTACAGAACAAATCCAAGAAACTGTAAGAAAATGGGATTTGAAGAAAAAACACTTTGACGAGAAAAGAGAGAAAGGAAGCCAACCGAAGCCGGCGGCTCCTAGGCCCTCGTATGACAATGCGAGGCCCCCGAGACAGCAAGGAGGATTCCAAAGGGCCCCGCAAGGCTTCCAAAGGCAAGAAGGATTCCAAGGACAAGGCGGTTTCCCGAAAGCCCAGCCACAACAACAAAGGCAGGGGCCGAGGCCCCCGCCAGCCAACAAAGGTGGGGCCGGCTTTCTCTCCTCTGAAGATTACAACAAGTTGACAACTGAGCAAAAACAGGCCCTTCGTGTCTCCCGCATGGAAGCAGGGAGCGAAGGGCCAAGAAAGTAATGGCTAAGCAGGCGCGAGTCACAGTGGAGCATGCTTACTGGGTTGGAGATGACATCTATACCAACGTGGATGGAATCCCCTACCAGATAGACTCCGGTGCTGAAGTGTCGATGACCCGCAAAAGCCTTAAAACAGAAGGACACCTGACAATTCAACTAGCCGATGGAACCATCAAAAAGGTCCCTTTTGGGATCTGGAAAGGAATTGTGTGGGCTCTAGGACCCTACAATTTAATGACAATAAAGGACTTAAAAGGGCTGCATGGAAGCCAAGAAACCAGAGTTTCAGTGAAAAAACGACTGAAGACCCTGGGGGCAAGATTGATCCACCTGGGATCAGCAACAAGGCAATGGTACAAACCAGTGGACATTCCAGAAGTAAGCAAGCAAAAGATAGAAGAAAGTGACTTATCCCCGGAGGGAAAAGAAATGTTAAAAGACATCCTATCAAGGGCTGGAGTGGCTCGGTTCAAGAATGACTGTGTGGACCTGGGTGTAAAGTACACCCACACCATAGTAGGGGGTGTACACCCGCCCGTCCGCCAGTATCCACTGAACCCTGGTGCAATTGCAGAAATGAACCTGATCGTCACGGAGCTGAGTGACTTGGGGGTAGTGCGAGAGGAGCCATATCCCATCACCAACAGCCCAATACAGGCAGTCAAGAAGCCTGAGTCATTGGGAGGAGGATGGAGACCTGTCATCAACTTCAAGGCCCTCAACCGCAGAACTGTCGCCAACCGAGCCAGCCTGATCAACCCCCAAGGGATACTGAAAACTCTGAGACTGAAAAAGTACAAATCCTGCATAGACCTGGCAAACGGATTTTTCTCACTGAGGCTTGCCAAAGCCTCCCAAGGCAAGACCGCGTTCACCCACAAAGGTAAATCGTACGTCTGGGAACGGCTGCCACAAGGATACAAAAACTCCAAATGTTTTTCAGTCAGCTGTAATGGACATACTGGACGGTCTGGAAGCAACCATATACATCGATGATGTATTCATTGCAGATGACACAGAAGAAGAACATCTGGTGAAATTGAGAAAAGTGGTTGAACGGCTTACAGCGACAGGATTGAAACTAAATCTGAACAAAGGCCAATTTGGACAATTCCAAGTGAACTACCTGGGGTTCCAGGTCTCTACTGACCTGGGACTCTCAGATGGATTTCGTGTCATGGGAGTTCACGGGTTAGGACCCAATTGCAAGACCACAGGAGACAGAAGTTGATATAAACAGGTTTTATTTTGAAGGTGTGTGAAGGTGTGGAGCCCGTGGTCCGACACCAGAGAGTAGGCAGATCGACGGTGTGAGTCCCGTGGCTCGACACCGGAGCGCTGGTAACTTGACGGCGTGATGTCCCGTGGCTCGACACCGGAGAGCTGGGAGCTTGACGGCATGTGTAGTCCGCTAACACAACGGAGGGCAGAGCGGCGGTGTGTAGTCCGTTAACACAATGGAGGGCGGAGCGGCGGTGTGTAGTCCGTTAACACAACGGAGGGCGGAGCGGCGGTGTGTAGTCCGTAAACACAAAGGAGGGCACGGGGGATTCCCGGACCGACGGACACTGGAGGCAGGAGCTCGAGGCAGAAGATGCAATGGGGTTGAAGCGGGTGAAAGACGGTACGACCTGACAACCCCAGACTGCAGGACCAGAGTTTATATAGTGCCAGGGGAAGTGTTAGTGGGACCTGAGTCTGGTGTGTCAGCCTGCAGGAGGTAATCGGCTAAAGTGGCTGCAGCTGTGTGGCCATGGGAGGTGTCTGGTCTGACAGGGATCCTGACATTTTGGGGAAAAGTGGAGCAGATCGACCCGCCTACCTCGCTGAACGAACTACAGAAGGTGCTGGGACTCTGCAACTACGTTAGGGACCATGTCCCGAGCTACCAGAAGTACGCAAGACCACTGTATGCCAAGTTGATAAAAGAAGATCCTGAGGAGACCCACAAGAAGTGGGAATGGACAGCGACGGATCAAACAAACTTGGAAAACCTGAGGACAGCCATCAAAGGAGCTTTGAGGCTGGAGCCACGAAGTCTGACAACGAAGCTGGTGGCAGAGGTCAGTTGCAACGAGGACGATGCAGTGATAAAAGTGAGCAACGAAGGTGCGGGGATAGTGACGTTGTGGAGCTATACCATGTCCTCCGTGGAAAAGAAATACCCCGCAGAAGAAAAGGAGTTGGCAGTCCTGGCAAGGTATTGGAGTACCCTGAAAGATCTAGCCCAAGGGCAGGGCATCAGGGTCCTCACCCAAAGCCAGGTCCATCGATTCCTGCGCAAAGCCACAGTAGAGAGCACAAAAGCAACGAACGCCAGATGGGGTTGTTGGGAAGACATCCTGCTGGACCCGGACCTCGAGATCAGCCCTGCACAGCCCGCAAGCAAGAAAAAGACGCAACCAGACGACACACCACCCGAACCGTTAGAGTGGACCCTGTACACCGACGGGTCGAGGAAAGGACAAGACGATGAGGCCTACTGGGGGTTCATTCTCAAGCAGAAAGAGAAGGAACACTCAAGACAACGAGGCCAAGTCCCCGGTAGTGCCCAGACCGGGGAGGTAACAGCGATACTGGAAGGTCTGCTCGAATTGGAGAGGAGAAGGGTGAAAAGAGCCAGAGTGATAACGGACAGTTATTACTGTGCTCAGGCCCTTAACGAAAACCTATCCATATGGGAAGAAAATGGTTTCGAGAGTGCTAAAAACAAAAAAGTGGCTCACGAAGACCTATGGAGGAAAATAGCCGAATTGCGGCTAACCATGGAGCTCAAAGTGGTGCACCAGAGGGCCCACACGCAAGCAGGAACTCACTGGCAAGGAAATGAAGAAGTGGACCGTTTCGTCCAGATGAGACAAGTTGTCTTTGTTGGGATCGAGAAGTGGGAAGAACTGTCCAAAGGAAGGGTAGTCCCAGAAGAGAACGTGAAGGAAGTGGTGCAGGCGGTGCATGGAGCACTAGGACATGCAGGCACCGTTCCGACGCGAAGGGAACTGGAAAAGCAGCGACTCTGGATTCCTGAAAGAGAGGTCCGAAGAATCCTAAAAGACTGAGTTGTGTGGTTGATACGCAGGAAGGAGAGGACAATGGGTGGGAGGACTCACCATTAAAAGTACCGTTCCCTGGGGTTCAGTATGCATGGATGTGGCAAGACCCCTAGGGGTATTGGGGAAGAACGGAGAAAAGTACCTGTTGGTGCTTGCGGACTCGATGTCGGGATACGTGACCACAAAAGCGGTGAGAAAGGCTAACGGCAACAGTGTTGTTAGCATGCTGGACCAAGTCTGTGGCTACTTAGGCGTGCCTAAGGAGCTCAGAACTGACAACGACACGCACTTTCGCAATGCCAAGGTGGACCAATGGTGCCAACAGAATGGGGTAATGAGGATCTTCTCTCCCCCATACACTCCCCAAGCCAACGGGGTGGTGGAAAGGACCATTGGTTTGGTGAAAAGTTGGATTGGGAAAAATGCCAACTCCAGAGAATGGAGCACTAAGACCCTGGACATTGCCAGGGCCTTGAACGACCACTACCGAAGTGACAAGCCCTCCCCGGCGGAGGAGCTGATGCACCGTCCCTTCACGTCACAGGAAGTAGGGCGGGGCTTGGAAGATAAAGAACCCACTTCGAGTAGGACAGCGAGTCTGGATCAAGGCTCAGGTCGGTGCACCCGACTCTGCAGTCAAAGCCAAGTACGACAAATCCGACATAGTGGTGAAGATTTTGGACAGCAACACCGTTCAACTCAAGAAGAAAGGAATCCAAGGAGTGGAGCAGCTGAAGCCAGTTCCACACTAGGAGAAAACCAGGAACTCAAGAATGGCCACTAACATACAAGGTTTACCACCTGTCAAAAAAAGAGGATTGAGATCCCAGGAAAGCTGCCTTAAATGAAGGAATACAGTTCAATATGAAAGTAGGATAAGGGGACACAAAGCATATAATAAGTAATCATTTTAAAGCAAGTATGTATAACATAATGATAATGAAGTGATTTAACAAATGTATAACTGAGTAAGAAGTAAAGTCTGTGTATGTGTGTGGAAAGAGCTGATGTAAGCAGGATGGGGACCTTAGGGGACCTTAACGGATGAGATCATAACAGATGGTGGGGTGATGTCCGAACATGCCCCGCAAAAGAAGGAAGTGAGAGTGTCCACACCAGAAAGTTAGGGCGTTGTTCGCAGCACATACACATTTAATCAATGATGTCATGTAAATCACATGCCGAGGGAGGGAGTGTTGGGGAGGAGGGAGGGGAGAGAGCTCCAAGTAATAAAAAGGAAGACTTGCAGATAGCAAGACGGGATTCAACGCGGGAGCCACCCAAGTGCTCCACGGAGAAGACACTGGACCTCGCTCAACAAACCGCATCGGAGGACTTCGTCTCTGTTCACGGAAAGAAGACAGCCGATTCCAGGACAAAGATTGAAAGACGGAGATTTTCCTCTCCCCCCTGTTTGACTTTAACAACTGGACAACAGATGGACGCCGACGCCCTGAAAGACTTTGTACTGCGTCTGAGAGAGCGCTGAACGGACTTCGTTGGCCTCGCAGGAGGAGCTGAAGGTTCGGCCGGACCTCCAGCTCCTGAAAACCCCACAAAGGACTTTTTTATCGCATCGTGAATCCAGCTCCACCGAGCCGCCTCGGCATCGACAATTAATGAGTATAACCTGAAAAGAAATTGTAACCTGATTGAATTAAGTATCGTATATTATTATGAAGAGCTGTAGCTGTGCCCATGCTAAATATAACCTGCAATAAATATCTAATCTGCATTTAAAGTAAAATTCTCAAGAGCATTCATTTACTGAGGTAGTAGAAGTTCCTCATGGTAGTAAAAGGGTAAAGCTATTGTATGTTAACATCAAGAGTTCTTAATGGTTATCCTAGTGACCGGTCCACTGAACAGTCCCTTACGGTTTTAGTTATAATCCTAGCCGTTAAAACCTAACCTGGCAATTTACCAAGAGCCCGGATCCAAAAGAGGAAAGCTGCCATAACTGACGCGACTAGGTAGAAGCGCCCGGCCAGGGTGGCCCCTCGGCCGAGTGCACGTTACCAGTGGAAGCAGGGTAGACGTCAGGAGTAACGGTAGTTAGCAGAAGCCAGGCGAGTTTCCTCGACAGAACACCAGCTCGACAATCTTTTAATAGAGAGCTGAGTCAGTAGGTAGCCCCGTATCGGGCCAGAGAACCTCCGGATCCAACACTGCTGATTCAGTTTGACATCCTGGATATATCCTTCAAATGCATATTGTAGACCCTTCGGTCTGCTTCTCTCTGTAATCGCTTTTATTTTTCCAAAAATTTGATGTTTCTTCAGGGAGTGCTGTTAGTGACAGTGTGGGCTCCATGGTAGCTCTGACAGCTTGGCTGCAGCAAGTACTGTTGCCTCCACTGGCACCTAGTCTGTTAAAGACAATAGTAACTGAAGATAACATGAACAATTGTCTTCTACCGTACACATTTTAAAGTCTGCCACCAGCCACGGGATACTGTTATAACCAAACCTCTTGCCAAAATCAGCAAATTTAACAAGGAGTGGTTGTCCAGGACAAAATGACAAACTGCCAGCCTGTCAGAGAAGATTTGTTGCTTCCTGTGTGTGTGTGTGTGTGTGTGTGTGTGTGTGTGTGTGTGAGATTGGGAGGGGATGGAACCTGGTCAAGAACAGGCTTTGAGGATCTCAAGCATCTTTCTGAGAGGATTACCAGAACATGAAAAACAATTGCGCTTAATAAGCTCCCGCATTTGCATTTTTGTGTGCGAGGCTGCGTGCTTGAGTAAAAGTGTGTGGAGGAGATATTTAATTCCCGTTTCCTCCTCTGAGCTGTGAAGTTTTTCTGAATTGAGCTTATTAAGAGCTTCCATGCTGAGAAAGTGTGAGATAGAGACAGAGATGTTTGTACTGTACTTTGAGATGTAAGAGAGCAAGAGAGAGGCAAGGATGGAAGTACAGTCGCAGACAAAGGCAGCAGGAGAGATGAGGAATCCTTTTTTTCTAACAAGGAGGGCAAGAAATGAAAGACAAATGAGAGAAAAAGAAATACAGTAAAGAAATAGGACGAAAAAGAGAGGAGTCAGAAATAGAGCAGAGTCTGCAGGCCTCATGAGTTCTTTAATGGACCAAATGCTGCTGACTGACATTCATTACACAGGGACACATCTTCATTCTGCACTGCTGAGAGGGCTGGAGTGATGGAGAGAGAGACAGGAAGTAATAAAAGAGGCAGAAAAGAAGAAACGAGGATGTACACAGACCGTTTCTAAAGCCACAACTATTGCTGCGTTTTTCTTCTGCCAGAAGACAGAAAGATGGAGCCAAGGAGCGATAAACATGATCAACACCATTCAATAACATAGTGTCTCACAAAGACACAACAGCGAAGCAGAATATACTGACAGACAACTAGAAGACAGTGTGTTTTTAAGCTTCTGTGCAGCATCTCTACAGGCGCTCTACAGCCGTAGCAGAGAGGGGAGAGATTAGTACAGGAATCGTCAACGGGAACTGACGGACGGTGGTAACGGAATACCGAGGCAGAAGACAGTATGGACTGACAACCCAGGTATGCAGGACCAGGGTTGAAATACTGCCGAGATGTGATTAGTGGAATCCGGGTCTGGTGTGTCAGCTGCAGGTGGTGATTTGCTGGATTGTCTGCAGCTGTGGCCCAATCAAGGATGTGGCCATGGGAGGTGTCTGGAGGCAGGCAGAGGACAACACAGACACATGGCACACAACAACAAACAGGGGAATGACAGAACACATGAGGGGGGGGGGGGACCAGAGGTAAACACACAATGGGTCAGACAGGGATTGTTTTTGTACGTTGTGGCAAAAAGAGTATGTTCATTGACGATTTTTAACATCCACTCCCAAATTACTTTCCCACAATATCTGCATTTGGAAACTAGGATATGGTTAAGATGAGCATAATGGTATGGTTAAGGCAACTACAATGTTTGGTTAACATCTGGGAAATATTGTGGTTATTTTAAAAAGCAAATGAGCGATTTGCACTATTCACCTGCACTACATTCAGGAACATATCTCTGTTGCATCTTTTCACACAGGCCACGGCAAGAAGTAGAAGACAGGGCAAGGCCGGATAAACGTGTTATTATTTTCAGGAGCATGTCGGGGAGCTGTTCTTGCCCAATGCCAATGTTCTTGTAATGCAATAAATATTCAACATCTTTGCAAACAAGTGAAAATCTCTGTGAAAGCATTGACTTGAATGCTAAACTGTACACAACGCAGCGGTGGCGGCATTTGTCGTGAAATGTTGCGAGGTCTTGTGGTGGTATTTGGGCGGTGCAGAATATCGGTCCCTGCTCCCATTCACACATGAGCCCATGCTGGAAATGTTCCTGAACACTTCGGGCATAGACTGCATGTGTGAAAGGGACAATATTTTACTCTTCTCAACATAAAGCACACACTACTTCCTGCTTTGGTACTGAACACTGTCACTGGATGTAAATCATGCTCTGCAGGATTCCTAGACCTGTATGGACACCCAGTGCAGTAAACACACAAACTATAAGATACCAGATAAATAACTGGTTGAACTCAAATAAGACAATTGGAGAAATATTATACATAATATTATATATATATATAATATTATGTATTTGAACACTATACTCGTCCTGACACCAAACTACATTTTGTTGGTTCACGCAATTTGCTGGTTTGTTTTGTTTCTTTTTTGTGATTTATTTTATCTTTTGTGTTGCCTCAAACGTTTTGCCTTTTTGCTTTATTGATTTGTTGCTTTGTTGATTTTTATGTGACGCAGTCTGGTCTCATCCAGCATTCGTAGCTATACCCACAAAAAATAACGTAAGGCAAGGCAAGTTTATTTGTATAGCACATTTCAACAACAAGGTAATTCAAAGTGCTTCACATAAAACCATTAAAAGCATCAAAATATAAGGCAAAAGAAAAGGAGATTTAAAAACAATTAAGAACATTCATTAAAACATTAAAAAACAGTGTAAGAAATAAAATACAGTAGTAAAATGCAGGAAATTGATTAATATATTTATTGAATCTGGTTCAATTAAAGGCAGCAGCAAACAGAAAAGTCTTCAATCTTGATTTAAAGGAGCTGAGGGTCTCAGCAGACCTGCAGCTTTCTGGGACTTTGTTCCAGATATGTGGAGCAGAACAACTGAACGCTGCTTCTCCATGTTTAGTTCTGACTCTGGGAACAGAAAGTAGAGCAGTCCCAGATGACCTCAGGGGTCGGGATGGTTCATAAGGTAGCAGCAGATCAGAGATGTATTTTGGCCCTAAACCATTCAGTGCTTTATAAACCAACAGCAGGATTTTAAAGTCAATTCTTTGTTTGACAGGAAGCCAGTGCAAAGACCTCAGAACTGGAGTGATGTGATCCACCCTCCTGGTCTTAGTGAGGACTCCAGCTGCAGCGTTCTGAATCAGCTGCAGTTTTCTGACAGACTTTTTACAGAGACCTGTAAACACACTGTTACAGTAGTCCAGTCTGCTGAAGATAAATGCATGGACAAGTTTTTCCAAATCCTGTTGAGACATAAGTCCTCTAATCCTTGATATATTCTTCAGGTGATAGTAGGCTGATTTTGTAATTGTCTTGATATGGCTGTTCAGGTTGAGGTCTGAATCCATAACTACACCCAGATTTCTGGCTTGGTTTGTGGGTTTTAACATCAGTGATTGAAGCTGAGCGCTGACTTTCAGTCGTTCGTCCTTGGTACCAAAAACAATTACTTCTGTTTAATCTTTGTTTAATTGAAGAAAATTCTGGCACATCCAGTTGTTGAGTTGTTCAATGCATTTGCCCAGCCCTTGTATGGGATTATAGTCCCCTGGTGATATAGTTATGGAGATTTGTGTGTCATCTGCATAATTATGATAACACACTTTGTTGTTTTCCATAATCTGAGCTAGTGGAAGCATGTAGATGTTGAACAGAAGAGGCCCCGGTATTGAACCTTGGGGAACACCACATGTCATTTTGGTCAGCTCTGATGTGTAATTAGCTACAGACACAAAGTATTCTCGGTTCCTCAAGTAGGATTCAAATCAGTTAAGTGCTGTGCCAGAGAGTCCTACCCAGATTTTTAGTCTTTCTAGGAGTATGGCATGGTCAACCGTGTCGAATGCAGCACTGAGAACCAGTAATACTAAGACTAAACTTCTGCCATTGTCAGTGTTTAAGTGGATGTCGTTGAAAACTTTAACAAGAGCAGTTTCAGTACTGTGGTGCTGTCGAAAGCCTGACTGGAAGACATCAAAACAGTTATTTACGGCCAAGAAGTTGTTCAGCTGTTGGAAAACCGCTTTTTCAATTATTTTACTTAAAAATGGGAGGTTTGATATTGGCCTATAATTTTTCATTGTTGCGGAGTCTAAACTAGCCTTCTTTAGGAGCGGTTTAATAACTGCAGTTTTTAGGGCTTGTGAGAAGACACATGAGAGAAGGGATGTGTTTACAATTTGTAAAAGATCAGTAGTCATGCAGTTTGAAATATTTTTGAAAAAGTGTGTTGGTAGAATATCCAAGCAGCAGGAGGATGACTTCAGATGTTGTATAATGTCTTCTAGGCTGCTAAGGTCGATTGCATGAAATTGTGTCATGATATTTGAATGGATGTTATTCAGAGAAGGGGACAACACATATCCTGTGGTTGGTGTGGAGGCACTGACTGCTTGTCTAATTTTCTGAATTTTGTCAGTAAAAAAGGAGGCAAATTGATTGCATGCCCAGGTGGATTGGAGCTCAGCAGCTACTGATACTGGAGGGTTTGTTAGCCTGTCAACGGTAGCAAATAAGGCACGTGTATTGTTTTTGGTTATGATGTCAGAGAAGGACTGCCTTGCATTTCTAAGTTCCAAATTATAATTGCGAAGTCTCTCTTTATAGATGTCACAGTGAACCTGGAGATTTGTTTTTCGCCACCTGCGCTCAGCTTTCCGACACTCTTTTCTCTATTCTGACCAGTGTAGCATTTCTCCAAGGAGATCTTTGCTAACCCAAGACAACCTTCACTTTAGTGGGTGCAATGGCATCAATAATATTTTTAACTTTTGTGATGGGAAAATATATTATTGTATCATGCTTAGTTTTAAAGAATGTACTACTTGTAGTCAGGTGATGTTTTTTAATTAGTTTTGTATCCAGGTGTCTTGTTATCTCTTCCCATGAAGGATGAGAAGTGAAGAGACACTGTGTCTTTGTCTTAGGAGAAAGACACAGAGAAAGACACAGAGAGACCTTGACTCCAGAACTGAATTTCAGAAACAGACATCCTGTCTGAAATACTTGTACTCCCCTTTTGCCACATTATCTGAATTTGTAAGGCGTGAACCTTTTGTATGCATGAATGATGTTGAATGTTGCACCTTTTAGAAGCCTTCTCACAGTACACTGAGATACGTGTTTTTGGGACTGCTCTCTCTTTATTGCAATAAAGACCAACAACTTTGATTCTTTCGAGACTGTTTATTGATCCAGATTGAAAACTTCCACCCTTCTCCCGATTAATCATAGAAATCTTCCATCACACTTTAGAATTGAAGCTATCTACAAGCTCATTGACTGAGATGCAACAGAGGGCTGGTGTGGAGGACAACTTCTGAATAAATAGTTCACTGGTGTTTTCAGAGATGTAACGCTTCGTCACAACCTTGGTTTGGACATTTGTGTGCAAGGAGATTGCACTCTCAAAGAAAACACAGAAATGATCAGAGAGTGCAACATCAGTCACAGTGACCTTGGAAATGTTTACACCTTTGTTGATGATTAGGTCCAGAGTGTGCCCCCTGTTGTGGGTGGGTCCTGTCACATGTTGAGTCAGATCATAGTTATCAAGGACACCACATAGTTTTATAGACCCTCTGTCCTGGGGATTATCAACATGGATATTAAAATCGCCAACAATAACAACACAGTCAAAATCAATAAAGATTACAGACAGCACTTCAGTAAACTCATCAAAGAAGGTTGCACAGTATTTATGCGGTCTGTAAATGTTTAGGAATAAAGCTTGAGTGGAATTCAGAGCCACATATTCAAAAGAACCAAAATGACCAAAGGACATCTGCTTGCATTGAAGAGAATCATTATATAAAATAGCAACTCCACCTCCTTTCTTATGTGCTCTTGTTTCACTCATGAAACTGAAGTTCTGAGGTGTTGATTCAATAAGAACAGCTGCACTGTTATCTTGATTTAACCATGTTTCAGTTAAAAACAAAATGTCCAGTTTGTGCCTAACAATAAAATCATTGATTAAAAATGTTTTTCCTGACAGAGACCTGACATTTAATAAAGCTAAGTTTAATGTGGTTAAAGCTTTCTTTGCCCAATTTATTTGGACAGGCTGACGAGGAATGTATGTTAAGTTTGATAAGTTTGCAGGTTTACTATTGTTTCTTCGTAGCCTCACCTTTCTTTTTCTATAAACTATCAGGACAGGAATTGAGAAGGCTAGCTGCATACAGGGCCCCGACTTTTCCTGGAGTGAGTTATTGGTGTCATTAGCCTTGTAGCCTGGACCCAGAAGATATCAATTATAGCATCCAAGATAGTGGATCACATCACTCCAGCTCCGAGTCCTCTGCACCGGCCTGCCTTGCCTTGCCCTACCTTTATCAGGTAGGGGAGACAGAGGATGGTTGTGGAGCCGAGGTGGAGGTGGGGGACGGGCAGGGCGCTTTAACTTCACCGATTGTGTCAAAACTGGCTGAGGACTTGGAGCCAGTTTCGGGGGTGGGGCTGGAGCTGTACGTCGAGGAGTGGGGCGAGGAGTGTGTTTGGTTCCAGCAATGACCAGCTCTTTCATGTGGTCAGTGAACTCCAGGTGGGGGGAGGATGGGGAGAGTGTGAGAGAGGAAAGAGACCTGGATGGAGTTTGGGGGGAGGAAGTATGTGCTGGGGAGGGAGGTAAAGACTCCTCGTCTCGGAAGGGTGGGGAAAGTGGGAGATCAGAGGCGGTCCCTGATGATGAGGTTGGAGACTCCTCCTTTTGGTTGTCGCTAGGCAGGGGCATCCTTCCCGTAAGGTCTCCATGGCGATGCTGTGTGGTTATCTCTTGTTTAGACTCCTCTTGTGTCTTGTCCTTGGCAGTAGGAACAGACAGATGACGCAGGGAGAAAAATAGGTTAGAGGTAAACAGTTTTACCCCTACAATAATTGGTAAATACTTTTTTATGTTGTCCACGTAATCATGAAAGGGGAAGCATAAAGATGGCAAAGGCCCGCACAGGTGCTCTTATACATGTAACGAGATCAAATTTGACTCGTGTTGCTGGCATTTGTAGGAAAATAAGAAAGATATACGAACCATTGTAAGAGGATACGTTGGCTTATGTGAGCATTTTATGCTGCGACCAGTCCTGGTCCTTTGTAAATAAGATTCAAAATATCAATGGTATTATTCTGAATAAAAAGTAAAAAATAAATGAAAATAGAGCTCAGCTGACTCATTAACTCAAATCAATGATAATGGCTTTAATTGTTATTAATTTAAATTCCAGTTCAAATCTGGACATTCAGTTGTCAGCCTCAGCAGTTGGTGCGTGTCTCATGACTCCCAACACACACACATATATTCTCACACATACTCCTCATCTTCATTGACAAGAATAACTTAAATATTACTGCTTCATAAGGACTGCTTCATTTCACACGGGCTAAATATTTGCTGTGAATAGATTTTCTCTTCTGACAAGCTCATTGGTTTACTGTTAATTAAAATCATCAGATGCACTTCGCTGGGCTTCAATGTCAAGTTCAGCGTTCTTTGCATTCTGGCATGACGATATGAACTGATCACAGGTTTAAGCAGAATGAATGTCAGTCACTACAAGGCATTTTGTTTTGCTGCATTTAAAGCCCCTCAAAATCTTTACAGTATAAATAAGTAATCTTATTTAGATTAATTTGCTGTGAAAATGTTTCTGCAGCCATAAACACACAGTAGCTTGGTAAATAACTGCTTTATTATTCTACAAACCAGTACATTAAGTGTACGTGAAGGAAAGAAAAATCTTTTTTTAGACAGACAGAAACAGTATTTTTTACATGCAACCTTTATAAAACTATATACTTATGCTGATGTCTGAAACATGCCAGCTCTGAAAGACAGCGATCGCCTTTTTTCTTTTTATCAAGTGAGCAAATAAAACGTGGCAGTGAAGCAGCCACCGTCTGTCCAACAACAAGCTTTCTAATCACTAACACCTCGGGAGCAAGGGATTCTTTGTAATCGGAGCGAGAAAGAAGAATTTGATCTCAACATGGAGGAACAGAGATGCGAGTTGGAGTTTGTTCAACTGCACACCAGCATGTCTGTCTACAGAGACTGTTTCGCACTAAAATAAAATGAGGTGTTTTGGCCATCATTCCTTTCAGCAATGACAGCATGATGCTCACAGACTTCATTGCTGAGATTTGGCAAAGCAGCAACATACAAAAGAGTCCAACTGGGCAGGAGCACGCTCCCCTCAGACTATACAACTTTTGACTTCAGGCTGTTTTTTTGCTGTTATCATTTCCTTTATTTACACAGAGTGAAATGTACTAAAGTATGGTAAAACACAAAAAAACAAAGAGAAGCAATTCAAAGAAAATGTTTTTTTTAAAGTGATTTAAAAGATGAGGCAGAGTTTGCAGGCCTGATTTTCTCAGGTAGGTCATGTCACCACATAGGGCAGTAAGAGATTTACACAAGCCAGGATTGTGAATTGTGGACATGTTTCCTAGTCTGAGTTAAAAATCATTTGAATGACCTTGAGGCGTGAGAGGGATGTTTTTGCTAAGCGAGACTCGTTGTGAACACGTGTAGGACAAAGGACAGGACACAGACAGGTCGGTGGAGTAAAAAGAGTCTTTTTTTGCCACAAAAGATGAGGATATGGAACTGATGATAAAGAACGGGAGTCCAGGGTCCATGGGGAGGAATGGACACAGCAGAGATGAAGCTGGCGTGAGCAGATAATGAGTGGAAGCGTGGAAAGGCGTAGCTGGAAGGCAGGCCAACGGTGATGCTGAGGCAAAGGAAAAACAGGTTAAAACACGAGGACGCAAATACCAGGAATTAACGATACTGAGGTTGGCGTGTGTACACCACTGGGGGAAGAAGAACAATCTGGCCAGGGAGTTGTTGGAGAGCCGGAGTGTGAGGCTGAGCTTATGAGAAGCAGGTGCGCTTGAGGAGCTCTTCCAAACAGGGGAGTGTGATGAGCAAAGAAGGAAGCCAGGAGAGGATCCACGGCTACACATAGACAGGGAGGGAGAAGGACAGGAAGGGAGGGGGGAAAACTAAGGTAAAAAGAATCACTTGATTTTAGTGATGTTGTCTTGGTTTTTAACCAAATAAATCTTTAGCGTGATGATTTTTGCACAACATTAAACAAAAAAAGACCATTTATCTGTCAGTGTCAGTGCTTTGTTTCTTCGGTCCTTTCCACTACTGTACACTCAATACCGCTCAGGATTTGTTGCCATTCCAGCTGCCACATTCCATTGGAAGTTTTTACCACACAACTATTTACATGTGGATGGATAGAGCAGAGTATCGAGTGGTCTGGACAGTGTTTCTTGTTTCTTAATAATAAGAAATAAGAAAGTATTCAGCTTTGTAAGACTCCTACTGTAATAAACAAGCTTGGTTTCAAGCTTGGCTCTATAATTGGCTTTTTGCCTTCTTTACTGACCTTTTAAACTTACTCTTTGCTGTTTTGTATTGAACCACGTCCCCACTCGGACATGCCCTCTTTCTCTCCAAGTATAGCATATTGATTTTGCTGCTGAACCATGGCTGGCAGTAGTTGTAGACAAAATTCTTGGAGGGAATGCTTATACTTTCAGCAAAATCGATATACTGTATAAGGTCATGATATTAGAGTGTCTAAACCAAGACAGCTACTATTAACAACAGTCCAGTTTGTGGTATAAAAAAAGTCCTTTAATTGGTCTTGTGCTCGACTTGACCATTGTTTCACAGTTCATTGAGTCGGTTTGATAGATTTCAGTTTTTGAGGGTACCTGGGGAAGAGGAGGACGGTATCGTGGTCCAACTCTTAAAGGGGCCAATGCAACACAGTCGTAGGCGTTGGAAATGACACAGTAGCAATAGTCCAACGTAACCCTAACCCTAACCCACCACTGGTGGCAACCATATACTGTATATGCGACGGTCCGGTGGTGTCCATTGTTTTTCGGCAGAGAAGGCACCCAGTGGGTCAAGTCCCACTTCCCAGTCCAAGCCAACAACTGCCCGGACTGAAGCACCGCAGTCTGGGCCACAAATACAACATTCGTTGCCCCTTCACCTCGGCCCTCAGTTACCATCCATTTGCCCGCTTTTCGCTCCTGCAACCCTCATTGTTGGTGACTCCGTGGTTAGAGGTGTTCGCTTTTTTAACGCGGACACTTGCTGCTTTCCCAGTTCGACTGTTCCAGACATTCTGGCGAATCTCCATTCACTTCTGCCAAAGCTCCCCTCTTCAGTAAACAGACTCATCGTGCATGTTGGAACTAATGAAACAGCCAGACAACACTCTGAACTGACAAAAAAGGACTTTAACCATCTTCTGGAGTTTCTTGGAAAATCAGGAAAGGAAGTGTTTCTATCTGGCCCCATTCCGACTCTTCCGACCTGGCTCCAGGCCGCATGCAGGGCTCACAATGTGGGTTTAATCGATAACTTTAACTTGTTTTGGAATCGTCCCAGCCTCTACGCAAGAGACGGTTTACACTTGAACAAAACTGGCGCTGAAGTACTAACAGCCAATATTCAGTACACTGTTCACTCCTATCCACATGATTGACTGTTTACACCTGGCACACATGATCCTGGATCCCCTGTCCTCTGTCACTCCTCCTCTACGTTCATTCATCAGCCACATTCATCCCCTACAAGCAACACTACCTCCCCCTGGCGGCATGGAGGGTCTCCTACTACTCTTTCCCTTGCCTCTACCATAACTTCCACTCCACGACCCATGAACATTCCACGAACCCGTGAGAATCACAGACTTGCGCTCACGCCCTAGTTATGGTCGGGTTCGAGGTGCTGCACGAGTGATCCGTCCTATTGCACATACCCCCAAAGCTTCCTGTGCTGATGACGACAGTGTCTTCCCCCATCAAAATGTGTCTGATTAATGCACGCTCTGTAACAAACAAGGCTCACATTTTAAATGACTTGTTCACAAGTCATAATTTGGCTTTTTTATTTCTGACTGAGACCTGGCAACGGAATATGGAATGCATCCATTTCAATGAACTCTGCCCTGTGGACTGTTCTTATGTTGGGACACCGCGTTTGACAGGCCGCGGTGGAGGTCTCGCCGTGGTCTGGAAGAATCAGTTTTCCTGCCAATTGGGGAGCACAGAATCCTATGTTACTTTTGAACTACAGCTGACTAAAGTGGGCCGGCTAAAGCCGTTTTACTGTTTTTTAATTTACCGACCTCCAGGTCCTGCAGGTCAGTTTTTATCAGAGTTCACAGACTTTCTCACCTCTATTATCAAGCTAGACAACGTGCTTCTGGTTGGTGATTTTAATCTGCATATCAATGATGCCACAGACTGCAGTGCCACTGAGTTTCTCAATATTACTGAATCTTTTAATTTCACGCAACATGTTTCTGGCACCACTCACAGGGGTGGTCACACCTTGGACCTTGTGTTCTCTCTGGGTCTTGTTATTGATAATACCTGTTGTGAGGACCTACTGATCAGTGACCATAAATGTATTTTCTTTGATCTTTCTGTCAATGCTGACCCCTTGTGTCTGAAACAAACATTCCACTCCCGCATTATCACTCAGAGTACAGCTGATCAGTTCTCTATGCACTTCTGCTGCGATATTAACACAAATCTCAATGATGTTGACCTCTTGATACAGTATTTTAATGAACATTGCACCACTTTGCTGGATAAAGTGGCACCTCTTAAGGAAAGGACCAGGGCTGCCTACAACACTTCTCCGTGGATGACAGACGCTGTCTACAGCCTGAGACGGAAGTGTCGCAGGACAGAGCGGCTCTGGAAAGCCACTAGGCTAGAAGTGCATCGCTCATATCTCAAAGTACTCAGAGTTTCCTTTAATACTGGAGTAAAGGAAGCTAGAACTGCTTATTTTGCCAACTTAATCTCTTCCTCAAAGAGAAATCCCAAGATTTTGTTTGACACAATTAAGAGAATTGTTTCACCGTCTGTCTCTACATTGCCATGCTGCTCTGTTGACGATTGCAACAAATTCCTTACCTATTTTAATGATAAGGTAACAGGTATTAGGTCTGGCATTCAGCCTGGGATTTGTTCATCTCCATGTAGCTTCTCGCAATCTCCTACTGTTCTGGACTCTTTCCAGCCTATCAGCCTTCAAGACCTGATGGACTTAATTAACAAAACAAAGCCATCATCTTGCCCTCTCAATATAATACCGACCTCTCTATTTAAGAAAGTTTTGCTAATTATTGGCCCTGCAGTAACATCTATTGTCAATTCCTCATTGTCTACAGGAATTGTCCCTTCCTATTTTAAATATGCCACTATCCAGCCCATATTAAAGAAACCAAACTTAGATCCAGCTTTGCCCATGAACTACAGGCCCATATCAAAACTGCCTTTCCTGTCCAAAATTTTAGAGACAGTGGTGGCCAAACAACTTACTGCTGCACTGGAGAGGCACAACATGTACGACGAATTCCAGTCTGGGTTTCGCAGACAACACTCTACTGAAACCGCTCTCCTGAGGGTTTCAAATGACATTCTCATGTGTTCTGATGCAGGTGACTGCTCTGTGCTAGTTCTTCTGGACCTCAGTTCTGCATTCGACACTGTAGACCATAACATCCTGATTAAGAGGCTACGTGATTGGGTTGGCATATCTGGCATAGCGTTAGACTGGTTCACGTCTTACCTCAATGACAGAAGTTTCAATGTCTCTCTGGGTGATTTTGTGTCTGTTACCTCTCCACTGTCTTGTGCCGTACTGCAGGGCTCGGTTCTGGGGCCTCTGTTATTTTCCCTTTATCTGTTACCTTTGGGACCGATTATAAAAAGTTATAATGTGTCCTATCATTTATATGCAGATGATATCCAACTCCATCTGTCATTCAAACCCAGCGAGGCATTCACATTAACTAGGCTCCTGGACTGTGTCAATGCCATCAGAGACTGGACGGCAGAAAACTGCCTACAACTCAACAACTCTAAAACGGAGGTCCTAGTTATTGCTCCAGATGAGTTTGTCCCCATGATCAGGCAGAGTATTGGTCCACTCTCCTCTGCTGCCCATTGCAACCTGTGCAATCTAGGGATCTTCTTCGATCGATCCATGTCGTTTGACCCCCATCTTAAGCAACTGTCCAGATCATGTTTCTTCCATCTAAGAAATATCAGTAAACTGAGATCTGTAGTATCAACACCTGAATTAGAGATGATCATACACACATTTATCTCTTCTCGCATCGACTACTGTAACTCACTTTTCACATCACTCAGTGTATCTGCTCTTAACCGTCTGCAGGTAATCCAAAACGCTGCCGCCAGATTACTCACCAGGACAAATCGACGGTCTCACATCACCCCCGTACTCCGATCTCTCCACTGGCTCCCTATAGCATCTAGGATACACTTCAAAATTCTCACCATCACTTACAGAGCACTACACGGTCAGGCTCCTACTTATGTAGCTGATCTACTTCACCCATATTCACCCCCCCCCGCACTCTCAGGTCAAACGCTCTAGGTCTTCTGTCAGTCCCACGCACACGATTTAAGACCTGTGGTGACCGAGCCTTTGAGGCAGTGGCGCCGAGGCTCTGGAATGCTCTGCCTGCAACTCTACGCCTCGCAGATACTGCGAATACTTTTAAAAAACAGCTCAAAACCCACTTTTTTAGGCTGGCGTTTGGGTAAAAACCCATGTCCTAGACCTGCTCTTAAAATGTTTTAATTTTTATTATTTTATTTTTTATTTTTTATTTTATTTTTCTCTGTGTATGTAATTTATTGACCCTAGGGTCACCTTGTGTTTTTTATGATTTTAAATTTCTGCTCTGTTAAAGCACTTTGTGATGTTATGTCTGTGAAAAGCGCTCTATAAATAAATTTCATTCATTCATTCATTCATAAGAAGTGGACGTAGTCATCGTGACGTCACCCATTGGTTTGTCGTTATGAAGCTTAGAGCTCAGCGATTTGGCTGTCGCCATCTTGGCTTTTTTGCATCCGATAAGCGGAAGTTACCATATTTGGAATACAGACGACTGACGCCGTATATGGCTCTGGTTGCGGCAGTGACCTGTCAAAGTACGCCTGCCCTTAAGCATACTCCACTTTATGGTCTATTTGACTCGAAATGGACCATCATTTACTAAATGAACATCATGCTGTATTGAAGAAGACTTGAAACTAGAGATTGAGACCATAAACTCATGGTTACAATGTTTACTGAGGTGATAAATCAAGAGAGAAGTAGAGTCATTTTCTCATAGACTTCTATACAATCGGACTTCTTCTTGCAACCAGAGAAGTCGCCCCCTGAGAATGCAAGTTTTAAGACACTTCAGCATGGGCTTCACTCGGCAGACCGGAGGTTGACGCCTGGTGGCAACGTGAAGTTGTATTTGTATTTGGGCAGCGAAACCACTGAATCCAGGTTTGAGTTCTCCACTTCCATGATTTGTGCAGCAAACTGTTGGCATCCTTTGCTCCTGCCTTTGTGGGGGATGAAAACCACAGTACAAATACCTTCCCTCTGAAGGTAGAAAGGTCTGCATGCAGTGGTGTATAAAGTACTCAAAAGCCATACTTGAGTAAAAGTAAAGATACCTTACTGGAAAACTACTCCAGTAAAAGTAAAAAGTCACCTATTAGAATACTACTTGAGTAAAAGTCTTAAAGTATCTGATATTTATTGTACTTAAGTATCAAAAGTAATTTTCTGATATTAAATATACTTAAGTATTGAAAGTAAAAGTACAAGTAAATGCTGTTAATAAAAAAGCAAAGCGTCAGAATTTTGAGAATTATGAAGTTTATTCTTTTAAGTGCTGTGGCCACCATCACCAAGGACAAGGAGTTGTGTTGAAAATAATTGGGTTGGCTGTGATCCATCCAGGAGCAACAATGTTCAACATAATATATTGTACATAAGTATACTTTTGCATCTACTATGAACTTATCATCTTAATTCTCCGAAAAGCAATATGACAATATGAAGGAGTTGTAACAGTGCGTTTATAAGTATGCTCATTCTGACTAGAGGATGTAGAGGGCAAATGCATAATGTTGTGTTCAGCAAAAAATATCCACTTGATGCATCAGGTCAGTGTTTTGAGAAAGGACGCCTGCCTTGTAAACTGATTTGAACACAATAGGCAAAGGTTTTGCTCAAGCTGAATCTGCAATTGGGCGACTGCTACCATCATAACTCCATCTGATCATCCACAAAATGACTCAAATATCAAAACATGATCAATACTAAAGCAGCACCCCAGTCATTACTTGAAACTGAAAAATGTCCTGTTCATCTTCAAAAGGTTTTCAAAATTGCGAGAATTCCGTCTCGCTCTTCTTGGGCTGAAGACTAGTCCTGCGATGCTAAATAGCCTTTCACAGGCCGCTGAGCCAGGTAGAGGTGTGTTCAGCTTCACAGACAGCTTGCGCACAGCTGGGAAGGATTTCCCTAATGCTGCGCTCTCGCGGCTCCTTTCAATCATATGGTGTGGTGGCTATCTATAGCTAACGTTAGCCAACTAGTGCTGCACAACTGTCAACACTTCCTCATCTCACTAACTCGCTAGCGATCCACGGGTGTTGGTCTTCGTCACCACCGTCGTTTGTTGCGGGAGTAGCAGGTGCTTCCATTTCTGCTTCCATCATGAAATCAGTCATCGTAGAGTGGAATTATACTAATGTAGTCGCTCGCTATCTAGCATCCTGGGCATCACTGGGAATCAAAACACCGCGGCTTTGAGAGCACTTGTTTGTAATTGCGCATTAACGTGATTAACCAATGATTTAACTTGCAAGCTAGGACCACTGATTCGCCAAACCTGCTTGCTTGCAGTCTCTGTTCCACCACAGTCCCTGACGTTGGTCTCATGATTCATTTTTTTTCTAAAGATAGATTTGATTTTGTAGCGAGTAACAAATGTTTCAGGGGAAATGTATCGGAGTAAAAGTATCAGTTTTCTTTGTAAAATGTAGTGAAGCAAAAGTAAAAGTCAACAGAAATATAAATAGTAAAGTAAAGTACAGATATCCAAAAAAACAGTAACGAAGCGTTTCTACTTCGTTACTATACACCACTGTCTGCATGTGACAAGACACATGTGGAATCAGAGCACTATCTTTATAAAAAGATAGTGATAGGCAAGTTAACGCGTTAATTTTGCGTTAACGCATTCATTAATTAATAAAAAAAACGTTACAGACAGAGAAAGGGGATAAAGAAGAGAACGGAAGCATCTGATGAAAAATGGTGAATGTAAGGAAGAATGGGAGGAATGGGACAAAAAGATGGGAGGATGGAGGGAGAGACGAAGCACAGTATGAAAGATGGAAAGAGGATGGAGAAAGATGGGAGGTGAATGAAGAAGGGAGGTATACAGAGACAAGATAAGGAAGGAGTGATGGGTGAGAGAGTGAAAGAAAGTGAGAGAGTAAGAAGTGGAAACGAGTAAAGAGAAAATGGAAGAAAGAGTTGAAATGAAAAAGAGGATGAAGCTGAAAACAGAGAGAGGGGGCGAGTAAGAGAAGTGGTCAAATGTAACAACAAAGGAGAAAGGAAGGTATGAGATGTGTGGCGGAAGGGAAGATGAGATTGAATGATGGAAAATGAGCAAGGAGGA
Source organism: Anarrhichthys ocellatus (assembly GCF_004355925.1). Classification (NCBI taxonomy): domain Eukaryota; kingdom Metazoa; phylum Chordata; class Actinopteri; order Perciformes; family Anarhichadidae; genus Anarrhichthys; species Anarrhichthys ocellatus. Next base: position 304,126 of record NW_022280181.1, read on the forward strand.
ACAACACGAAAAAAACAAGAGATGCAGGTGAAAGACAGATGGATGCAGAAGAGTGGAGGGGGTGAAGGAGGAGTTGGCCTTGGCTCGTGTCCTTGTTTCCTGGTTTCTTTTCTACAGTTGAATAATTAATGGGAGGTTTATCTTCCCATTACCTGCTGCTACACAAACAAATGGAAAAATATAAACACACAAGCAAAGGCAGTGTGTGGACTCATGATCAACACAAGCATGTGCAAACACACACGCACACACATGCTCGTATATCCCACAAAAACATGAGAAAAATGTGTCTGAAATACAGTCACAATATGTGCTAATTCCGCGTTAATCACCAATAATCACTTTAACACTAACACTTTCATGAAAAAATGACATCCTGCATCCTCCCTGCTCCCAGCCGTCCAGCACACACATACACACACTGTAAATGATGCACCGAGGTGAGGACCAGACAAATTCACATGGGGAGTGAGGACCGCCCTTTCTGCTATACTGAGAAACTGGAGAAATTCTCATAAATGATTCACACATAGTCTAGAAGAACAAAAAAAAAGTGTAAAGCCCCACTAGTGTTCATTACACTTCACAAGATGAAACGGTTGGATGGTATGAACAACATACTTCTTAAGTTTTTCCTGAATGCAGCGCAAAAAAAAGGACATTAAGGTTAATTCAAATAACAAAAACATGAAAAAAGGTCTGAGGTGTCTATAACAAATTACAAAAGGTTCAGCTCATTGATGTCCCAAAAAACAGATATTAATATAAATCTTCGAATGGTGAATCATTTATTTTTATTTTAGTTCAATTTACACATAAGGAAACACTGAAATTCAGGCTTATTTGTGCAATGGGACAGCAACCACAGCTACTATGAGATTATAATCAGAATAATTCTAGTGTTGCGTAGGCTCAATCGCCAATCACGTCTGTGCAAAACATTGATTGGGCTCAGTGATGTGACCGACGTTATAGGGTTGACTCATCATTGCAGACTTGTGATAGCAGAATTACAAGCCCATTTACCATGCCACAATTAGTTGGTTCATTATAGGGTTAACCGTAAAATATATTGCGCTCATATGGGACTTATTGTACATAGCATTGAGTATTAATGTATTGTATTTGTAGCTAAAGGCCTTTATACACAGGGGCTGGGATGAATAAACAACACGAAAATAGCGAAATATTTGCCTGACAATATTTTGCATCAAAACTATGCATATGATGAGAATTTGCGACAGCTGCAGATTCTTGCCGTCAGAGGACCAACAACTAGAATCCTATTTACTCTGAGCTCCTGTCAGATATTTTATTGATTGTCCTTTTAGCCAAATGCTTTGAGTGAATTTGAGTTCCTTCTGGTCAACAGTTACGCAACAATATTTCTACAGGCTTTTACTGTGAAGGCCACAAATGGAAGGAGTGGATCTGTTCTGTGTTGCCTTCGTTAAGGTTGAAAGAGTAATAATGTTTGCCGTTAAAATCGACCTTATTCCAGAAAAAAAAGTATGCCGCTTTTTCATTCCGGGTGAAAGTACTCATGTGAAAAACAATAGTTCGAAAAAATATATTGATCATATTCCTCTCTTCATATTGACAACAAAAACATTCTGCACTATTTATGATTGAACATAGAATCCCATATGTTAATACTTTTTAATGAGACATCCTATACAACAAGTTTATTGGTCGTAACTAATGGTATCATTACTGTTAATTAGTAACGCCTCAGAGGTAAGTTGTAAGCCATATGTGAACAATTTGCCAGGTTGTATAAGATCCTCCTCCTGCATGACGCTTGCTTCTTTAGCTCGCCCGTCCCCTCCTGTGAGTGTTACCTTAGACGTCTCAGAAACATTTTTTTTTTACTGCTCCAACCGACCGACTGGTTTGCTGATTAGTTGACGGGTGGCCAACAGACTGGTCGGCATGATGAATGACCACCTGACATCTCATTTTGACACTCTGGATGATAGTAAACCTGTGTGTGTGAGTCAAATCCATTATTGTGTTGTAGTCTGGCGGATTCCACGTCCCTGTAGAAATCAGTCCTAAGTCCGACTCATATATAACTTTAACTGCAGTTTATACCCTGTTCTTCTGACACACACACACAGTCACATACACACACACCCACACACACACACACACACACACACAGTGCTGGAGGATGAGGGAGAAGCAAATGTTTCACCCCAGACTTTTGTTCACTACAGTGGGAACTCGTACAAATCCTATTACAAACTTTCACAACCCGCCAAAGTAGTTATTAATATCCTTCACTGATCACATTATCCGTGATGCACAAAAGATGTCATCTTTTAAGTCATTACTGAAAACTAAGCTACTTTCATGTACCTGTTCTTATTTTGCCTTTTACATTTCTTACATATTGCTTTTTAAAATATTTTAATGGGTCAATTGTCATTTTTATCTCGTGTTTGTTGTGTCATTTTAGTTTTAATCTTAGAGCACTTTGCAAGCACTGCAATGGAAATATGAATGGTTTATGACTTTCATTAGATCAAGAATCAGCGATTGGCGTTAGAGGAAATATTTTCAGCTCTGCAGATATTCCAGACTGTTTATTACAGACTGTGAGGCGTTGTATCTGATAAAGGGCAACACTGGCCTGATATATTGGTCTATCAACCTCATTACATTTAACAGGGAGAGAAAGATAAGAGAGCAAGAATCATCCCTCACTTAATTCATTATTTGGAACTAATTCTTGTATCAGTCCAGTGTCCAGTGTTTCTTTTGCTCTCTCTCTCTCTTCTATTACTCATGTATGCTATTCTCTCCCATGCTATTGCAGCCCGACATTCACTTTTATCTACAACTCTGAGAATATATGCAACTAATACCTATCCAGCCCTCCCTGTACTTGTTCAGCCTGTCCTTTTTTTTTGAAAAGTATACAATTGCAGAACTCATTGCTGGGGAATTATTATTGGCTCTCAGAAATATGAAGCAGTTCTGAAATGTTTACTCTTGAACTTGAAAACACTAGTTGGACAGAACAAACTTTTCAAGATTTGGTAGGACTGGATTTGTCGCAATCAACTTACCATGGAAAGGGACAGAAAGAATCAAAGAGAGAGTGACAAGCAGCAGACATGATATGGAGTGAGGAGGCAGAGGAAAGATGGAGAAATAGATTTACATCGATGGACAGGTGAGAGACCATAAATAGAGCAATAAGAGAGAGAACACTGTTCACACTTCTGTGCTATAAACAACCCTCTTGACCTCCACCCTCTACTCACAGGTTCATTCATTCTGAGAAAATATTATTTCTTCACACCTAGATCAGCATATCAGTCTACAAAAATGCATGACAGCCGCATCTATTCCCTTATCCTGTACCTTTTCAGTTGCGGCAGCTACTGTGCACAGTGCCGATTATCAAGGTAGATTTACAGAGCCCATTTGCTTATGGCAGGTTCTTCTTGGGACATGTTTGGTTTTGATGGCACAGTTGAGACAGCAGTTCAAATACTGATGTCATTGCAAATTTCCTACATGACTTATGGCTGTCATGCATTCTGGGCCACAGTCTGCTTCTTTTGTTTTCAAAATCTAACCCACCCATGTTCAGTGACAATTTTGAATTTTGTAATGATTATTCCTCAAAGGTCGAGGCTCAAATAAAGTACATTTCTTCTTGAAGAAAGCAGCGTTTCATTGTCTGCTTTTACCAATTACTCCAATTTAAAATGTAATGGTTTACGAAGTGAGGACCCGTCGCCAGTTGGGAGATGAGTCCCCACAAGTACTGGAACTGATATGAGTCCTCACAATGTCATTCAAACATACACGCATACACATGCATTTCAACATTCATGTCATCACTTCGCACATGATCTTACAAGACACACACTTGTCGATAGGTAGCCACACACTTGACTCATCACGATGCCCACAACCATTCACACATTTCTTCACGTAAACTTACACACACAAACGCACATTTCTTATTCAAAGTTAACATTCAAAATTCTGCACTGATTGTCTCTCTGGGGTGTCTTTGTCTGACTGCTCTCGTGAGTCGCGACGAGGTGGAGGAACCTCACAATGGGCCGATAATTAGCTGAACCTCAGTGTCATGTGGGTTGAACTGCTGGAAATAAAACTGCCAGCAAAATCAGCAGTTATTTCAGAAATGAACAGTGAATGAAAGGATGAGGAAAAGTGCATAGACATATGAAAGGGAGGAGAGCAAAGGAATGGAGGGAGGGAAGGGGGCAGGAGGGATGAGTGGAAGAGGAGGAAATTAGATGGATTGGAAACGAGATACATTTGAGGGAACGAGGAGGATAAGAACAAAGAGGGATGAGGGAGAAGTGATAAATGATAGTCAAGGATAAGAGATGAGGGTAGCAGGTAGAGAGGAGAGAAAAACAGAGTACAGATAATTAGAGGAGGGAGAGTAGGAAAGCTGGAAGAGAGCGGAAGAAGAGGTAGGGGAAAGCAGGCAGAGGTAGAGAACAATTAAACATTAAAAGGGCATTTATAAGAACGACACATAGAGACAATTAACATTAAAAGTGCAATTACATATCTGAATAGAGAGAGAGAGAGAGACAATCTGACATTAAAATACCTCTTATGTTTCAGAAACAATATGAAAGATGTGCTCGGTGATGGTTTCCTGGTGGGAGGAGCTGGGACATTCACCTGCTCATACCAGCCCATCTGATTGGAGCCTCCAAGAAGGCATAAAAGACAGCACTTTTGGGAGTGTCTCTCTCGCTCTCTCTCAGCAGGGCCTGCTGCACCAGCCTCATCCTTGTTACAACTATGCTGAAGTTGTGGAGCTTAAATAAACTGCTTTGGGTTAGATATTTGTGTGTGGCCTCCCTATTTGTTGCCAGCCTTGAGCCAGGTGGTAACACTGCATTGTGGTCAAGCTATTTCTCAACTTGTGTGTTGTGTTGGGTACACAGGGTGATGGGAATTATGGCTCTTTGAAGGGAATCAAAATTTTCTGGTCTGTTCCTTTCTGAGTGCCAGCTCACCATTTACATATAGCGTGGTGGCTGTGGCTACAGTCCCAGCATAACCGTAGCTTCAACCACAGCAAAGAGAACGCCCATTCACGCTAGGGTGACTGTCAGTCACTGTTGGAGATCAGCCCTCTGCAAATATAGATTAGATATAGTCCAAAATGTTTCGTAAGGGGACACAAAAATTAGTTTGACTTGGCATTCCACACTAATGACACCACCAGGGGATATTGTCTCAGGCTTGACAAAGCTCCTTCAAGTCCACAGAAGATAGTACCCAGCATGCTCAGTATACTCCTCGTGACAAGTAAACTGATGTGTAAATCGGTGATGGGCCCAAACAGAGTTCAGGTTTGAGCAAAATAGAGGAATGAGGGGTTGAGTGATGTGAAGAGTTTAATCCACCCACTGAAAAATATCCTGAAACATTTTCATCTTTGGTAGAGTTGAGAATCACACCTGCGGGGCATTAACTGCTGATTGCCTTTAAAGTCACTCCTCACTCCATCTGAATTTAACCGGAACCACAAAGCTGCCTAAGTGCTGCATTACGTTTCCCTGCCTCACTAATGTAAACTGCAGCTGTAATTTATACATTTCAATGAGCTCCATTCATCACACTATCAATGACCTTCTGGATGTGCGGCTGACACTAACCCATGGGCCATGTCTGATTCATGACTCAAATGTGTGAGAGACGATTCTCAGAGGCATGGAACCCTCAGCTTTACTTTATCAGATTCTTCTGGTGTCTTCATACTGAACCCATGCATCTTTTGTTTGAATACATTTATTTAAATACATTTTAGAAATAAAACACTGAATATTACAGAAGGTGACAATTTGCATATGCACACAACCAAAGCATGCCTTTCTAAAGTGTGCTGGGCCAATAGAAAAGAGGCATTACACAACTAACCAACAAAAACTTTTCACTGACGCCATAGAAACTTTTTTGTTATACAATTTCTCTTCAAGTGAAACAGAGTCATGTTGCAGCAAAATAAATCACAGCTTGGTGTGTTTTAAGTAGCTGCTGGGTCGTCCCAGTGCTGTCAACCTGAATTCTGGCTCCTGTGTGCTTCTCCGAAACCTGCTGTGGTTTAAAGCCAGATCTCTGAGGCCTTCAGGGGATGTTATAAAGAGCCTGTGATGAGTCTAAAAGCTCCTGCGAGGCTTCCTCTTCACTGAAAGCATCCCTGAATGTCCCTGTACTGTCAGGCTGCATTTACACATCTCCTTTGCTCCCTGCACCCACATCTGACTTTTAAATATTTGGAAGACTTCCTGTCCAACCTCTCCTTCCTTATTTCCTCTCAGTTCTCTCACATGGCGATTCAAGGAATAATGTTTTCCTTGATTTTTTGCAACTGATTTCTTAGTCTAGAATCATTTGAAGGGATACTTTGCTGATTTCCAACTGGTTTTGTATCATTGCAATGTGGGTTAGTTAAAAGTTAAACAAGTAAAGGAGTATAAATAAGTAGGCAGGGTGTCTAAAAAGGTAGGTAGGAGTCAACCAACAGGGCAGAGAGAAAACAGACTAAAAAGGCTGGGATGGATGATCTAACAAGGAGAGGGTGGAAATGGGCTGGTTTACAGCCCCAGTTGAAACATGTAAACTTTGCGTCATTCGCACCGCCCGGTGGATTTACTTGCGTCTATTCGCATCTGTGCATTGACTTTGTATGTAATATTTGAGGAGGAGGATTGTCAATTATGTTCTGGATTTTACGGGAGCCAGTGCAGAAATGCTAATTCCTTAGTTTTTGTCAGTACACGTGCTGCAACATTCTTGATCGACTGGAGAGCTACAACAGACTTACAGCAGCTTAATAATAAACACAGGATGCGCTGGATGTGTAGGTAAAAAAAGGCCTCAATGTGTTTTGATATTGTGTTGAGATAATTGATAACCTGGGCTTTGTTTGTGTGTGTAACTAGAACTGTGTTACGATTGGTAGTGGTGTTACGGCTATTGGAGGCCGAGAGCTGAGTTTCCTTAACTATCTGTAGTCTGGGCCAGGCTCAGGTGTAACTTTAAAACTGATTACACACACACAAGTTGATTTGGTCTAACAATACTGGGCGCAAGAGTGCTGTTTCAGCTGTTTTTGGTTCTTACTCCTGTTGGCTCAGTTAGGAAGGTTTTGGTTTGTAATTGGTTTCCTTTAGCTAGATTAGTGTAGCTCTTCCAGGGCCCGCTTTTGGTTGCATTGAGTTATTTGTTTTGAACAGCATCCACTGGCCCTTTTCTCTTCCCTTTGGTTGTGTTTTGCCTTCCTTGTAAATAAAATAACTATATTTTACTAATTCCAACTGGTTTTATGTCACTTCCCCTCTGCCCTAGCGATTTGCAGTTATCTGCTTTTTTTTCTGAGCTTTTGCCCAATCACCATTACGTCTTTGCCAAACACAGATAGCATGAGCAAAGGATGAACATTCTTAGTGAGTCATTCCTAATTTAATCAGCAGGAATCCTGTGGTTCCAAACCTGTCTGTGTCACCTGATCTCAACAACACTCTCGCACAAACTTTTTGACTCCTACCTACCTTTTTAGACACCCTGCATGCTTATTTATGGTCCTTTGGACTCGGTTGCCTGTTTTGACAACTTTTAACTGTTGCTGACCTTTTCCCCTCTTCACCATCATGTAGAGTTTGCTTTTAATATGACTGTCCTGCCTGTTGAGTTGTGTATTTTATGTACAGACCTTGTTTTCACAGTATAATAAGGTAACCTGTTATGGAATAGTTCATGCTTATGAATCAAAAAACCTTGCAAACTTTCTTCACAAATCAAATTTATATTTTAACTACAAGAAATTGTAAAGTGGAAGCATTTGCAGAGAGTATGGTTTATATATAGATCAACAAGATTATACATAGATGTATTAAAATGATGTCAGAGCTGATACCTGTAAGATTTGCTTTCTGTTTGTTGTTTATTTTTTATTTTTTCCCCCCAATGATTATTGTTGGAGCAGCTGAGAAAGGCACATAGTAAGTGTCATTGTGATCATTTGTACAAATAAAGCTGGGTTGAATTTAGTTGAAAAGCTTAACCTGCATTTCTGCATATATTGTAATGATCACATTTCTGACATGTTATCGGTTCGACAGGATTTAATGAACTTGTTTTTGTTGTGCAAAATTAGTTAAATGGTCAAATAATTTCAACAGGTTATGGTGTTACGCAGAATTCTGAGTGAGATGCCAAGCATTAATGGTGGCTCATTGGACTGGTGCCTCTGACCAACTAATCAACCACATTCACACGTACTTAAAGTGTAAGTCTTGCAGCTCTAGCACCTGCTTCATCTTTTGTTAATGTTAGAACACCACTGTGATTAAAGTGTTGCGGTGTCTTCTTAATTAAAAATGTGACCAGCATGAGGATGCACTCTGCATCAGGAACAATTCAGACACTCTCATGTGCCTGTAACCCAGAGGAGGCCTGCTATCGTTTCTACACACATTTCTACCTTAAGTAATGTTCTGATGTCACTGCATTAAGTTGCATTGTTACAGACGTATATGTAGCTTCGATTATATTTCAAAATTCAATGAAATGAAATGAAAATGTATTTCAAAGCCTTATTCAATGCATTTCTTTGGAGATGATGTGAGAGCTGCACTGATTGATTTTTGGCCATTTAGGAAGAGTTATCGGCTGTTTGGTTCTGAGCAGGTAGTACATTGGGATTATCAGAGCTTGGCAATTAAAAGCTACGGATGCCTTTGATGGACATGTTTCAAGCATTTTATGTTCTCTGTTTTTCTGTGACAACAAGTTCATCTTTTTTGTTGCGATCACAAGTTAATTATGTCGTTATCTTGAGAAAACAAAACATTGTTTCCTCTCGTTTATCACTTAAAATGTTTGGCTTATCTGTATCCTTTATAAATAAAAAAATAGCACAAAATTGTGGGGGAAATGTCTTTGAATTTTGGTCGATGGAAATACAAAAAAAGATGAATTCCTGAAAATGGCTGATTTATTTGAGTTGAAGACATCTCTGACTACATACAGACACAAAAATAAGCATTTTGACTATCATTTTGGAGGTATTCCAGTGTAAAATCCTATATTTGTATATTTAGATAGCTATAATTCTGAGTACTTGAGGTGCTTTAAAAAGACATAGCTCCATAATTCCTGACAATGACTGATATATTTGACATTCGGATATCGCTGACAACGTATACTGAAATGACTTCAGATCTAATAAGAAATGTATATATTTCACAGTAGAAATGTCACACTTTAGAAAATCTTCCAGTAATTGGCAAGAATTATGGAGTTATGTTTTTATTGCACTTCAAGTATTCAGAAATGTAGCCTAGCTTTTTCAAGGTACAAATACGAGACTCTCTTTGGAATATGTTTTAATTGATGAAGTAAAAATGCCTGATTTCGACCCAAACATTAAAAGAACTGAGGGGAAACAACCTTTTGTTTTCTTGTGACGACGAGTTAATTATCTTCTTATCTTGTGATAACAAAGCTTGTTTTCTCGAGTTAATGACATAATTATCTTGTGATTTTGAGATAATGGTATGAAAAATTATTATTACAAGCACGGCCGTTCTTGGCTTCTGCAGAAAACAGATGCCAGCTGCTGCTAATGAATCAGGCAAAAAATGTGCCGTGAAACCGACACCGAGAGCTAAACGACGCTAAAAAGCTTCATGGAGCTTGAGAGTTTGCATAATGCAGATGAATATTTTTCACTTGTACTTTAATTATTTTTTCCACATTTAAAACTGTGCTTGGTGTGTATATGTAGCGTGCAACTGGGACTCAAGTCGAATCTCATTTCCATGGCGTGTGCTGCACGTACTCACACATTGTGCTAAAGTGTATTTCCTTCTCCGGTTGAGATATTTAAATAAGATGCAGTATTACAATTTAATATCAGGTGGAGTAATATCTGGCCCAGCCATTTTTCTTTTGATAGTGACTCATGATTATCCTTTCTAAATGCATTGTGAGCATGAGGAGAAACCATGGCCGGTTTAAATGTGTAGCCTACAGTAACAATATCTCTGCTGTGTGCCTTGTGTAATAACAGTTTTCACTCTCTTTACATAACGATTACATTGATGGATTTTGTTATTAGAGCATATTTTGTAAAGCCCTAATGAGATCTGTAATCAAATGAGCACTGGCCTTATTTAACAGGCTCCGCATCAATAATGTATCACAGCATCTGAACATCAAACAGCTCTTTGAGCTGGTGCTGGTAATTCTAACCTCCACTCCTCCCCCCCTCCCCTCCTCCATCAGCCTTGTCATGACCAGTTATTTCCTTTTCAAAAGATGAAAAATAACATCAGCAATATTTTTACAAGGCTGTGATCAAGCAGCGACCTTCTCGGAAATCTTTTTTTTGTCCCGCCCCCGACGTGTTTCTCTGGCTCTTAGGCTAAAGTGTTTGTCCGATTTCCTGCTTGTTATAGATACATTAACAGGCGTCGGGGTCTGCAGAGTTCACAGCACTCAGATGATTCTGATGGGTCTCGTCTCGTCTCCGCCTCGGCCAATCTCCCCTCGTCCAGACAGTTTGATTACTCAGAGAGAAAGATGAAGAACAACACAAGAGGCCTTCACTGGCGGGCCCGGGAGCCTGTAATGCTCATCACAGGCCACAAAACAACATGGCTGGAGGGATGCAAAATGTTTTTTGTCTCTGTACGGTGGCAGTTTGATCCCAAGATCAGAGACGACTCTAAATTTCCGTTCTTTGAGATGTTTCTCAGTCAGATAAGCCGATCACAAGATCAAAATTCTTCCCTTGACTTGACCATGAGACATGGAAGACCCTGACCAATCATGCCTTTCCATCTTTAATAACTTGCGTCTTTTCTCAATGTTTACAGACAGTTGTGTGCAAAGGACAAATCTGCACTCATATGGGTCAACGCCATAGAATGTCACAGAAGCTGTCAAACTAGATAAGGGAGGCCAAAAAAAAGTCCTATATACTCTATCAGTTATCTTCCACTTTGACACGCTGCATGGGATCAAATGAGTTTGTCAGGTGGAAAAACAAAGGTTTACTGGATGGGTAGTCTTTGGGTGGTCAAATGCACCAACATTAACATGGTAACCAGTGTTATTTGGAGCTTTCTTCCACTTGTATATGTGGGTATTTGCTTTCTCCGAAAGGTATCCATCAGCAGGGAGAGCAAAGGTGACAGCAAGTGAAACACTGCTGAATATCAATGGCTCTTGGAAATATGAAGCTATTAAACTGTAAGTGTCGGGGTTAATCCTCACGGGCGTGCTGGTACCCGTGATTGTTACCTTAGTAAGACCATAGTATCCAAATAACCTTGGATGACAATGAAGGAGATCGATTGCTAATCAAAGCAAATGTCAAGTAGACAAATCATATTTCATACTAACGTGCAGTGTTAATGGAGAACTAATGTAACACGCTTGTTTGTGATTCAAGTAAGCGGTTATTTAGTTACATTTTCAAAAGCAGTTACAAATTTGTTCTGCTCCATTAATACAGGCGAGTGCCTCCCTTTGTGTGCTGCAAGCAGGAGAGAAAACCGAAATTGATCTTTTTGCAATACATTTCGACTTTTGGACTGAGACGATAAGCCTAAAGACACAATTACTAACTGCTGCATCGCTCGCTGTGTGTGGCAGACTGGTGTACTATTGCACGCAATGTTTCTATAAGTTACTGAAAATAATAAGAAAATGGTCAAAGTTAGGAATGAAGCTTCGAACTATTCTGTACAGCCCAAGTCAATACATTCAAAAGGTAGGAGTACAGCAGTCTTTTGTGCAATATAACCATCATGTGCAAGGAATCGCAATTCTGGTAACGCAAACGTACAAACAAGTTTCTCGGTAGGTAATGCTGTAACGTAAGTTACTTAATAATGGCAATAACATTGTAATGTAATAAGTTACTTTTAATAGTAACTTTACCCAACAGTGCTAATGTCTCATATCTACTATCACACAGTCTGATGTTGGTCCACTCACTTGGTCCACAAAGTGGTGCAATCATGATCAAACTGTAATCTCCCCCTTTTACAGAGAGAAATCTATGACACCATCAAGCAAGAACAGATTCTTCCTTTTGTAGAAGCAGTGAAGAAAGGCCACGAACCACAAACTACAAACTTTGTGAGATCTGTTCTATCTTCTTTCTTCAGCCAATATCACTCACAGCATGGTAGCTCCAGCTTGGTTTCAAGTGCAACACGCATCGCGGCTTCATCAGGAAGCATCGTGTGATTTAAAACAACTGAAAAAAACAACACAGACATGTGATACACACTGGGGAGCTTATGTGATAAAATGTCTGCTCTCCTAGAGAGGCAACCCTGTCTCCTACAAAATCACGTTCCCATACAACTAAACATATCTTTCCAACAGTACAAGTAAAAAGATTTGAATTATTGAGTCAGACAGTACAGGGACATTCCGGGGTGATTTCAGTAAGTCGGAAACCTTTCAGGAGCTTTTAGACTCACAACAGACTGTTTATAACATCCCCTCTGCATTAGAGAGAAGCACATAGGACACAGTATCCGGCCTGACAGCACTGGGACAACCCAGTCCCAGTAATCTACAGAGGCCGTTACCTAAAATACTCCCAACTGCATTTTTCTGCATCAGGACTCCTGAAAAGCTTCTTGAAGAAATGAAATAAACTAAACCAGTCAAAAACTTTCATGTTCATTTCCAACATGCTAATTCAACAATGTGCAGGGTTGGTTGGTACTCTTGATGTAACATTTCTGTTCCGACATTAGCCATAGCCAGGGCCGGCCCTGACTTCCCTGGGGCCCTGAGCTAAATTCTACCAAGGGGCCCTCCTACCTGACCTGTGAGCCATGTAAACCATTTGCCGTTACTTTGTTTGGAGCATATCTATTGCCTCCACACAGCTCTCAACATGGCGACAGCTGAGCCGGCGGCTCGCAGCTAACGGTGCCAAGAGCAGTAACAGTGCTTCCAACGGCAACAGCGCTGACGGCGCCAACAGTGTGAACCTGAGGGGGAACTGGAGGGTGGATGCTATGCTTCCTTAACGACGCCATTGTGACGGCATTGTCAGCTGTATCCACCGTATTAGCGCAGCGCGGTGGCCTGGAACTAGCCAGTGGGGCACGATCACATGCACTAAAAGGTTCACACTGTCGGCCCGGCTATGTAAACAAAGCACAGAGAAGCTCTGATTACAACACACACAGAGGGAGACATCTGCTTAAGTAGGCATTACTGAATTATATTTTTACATAGATAATAGTTGTTTGCTGCTGTATTAATGCTCTGAATATTGTATAAAGCACCTTAATTATATCAACATTTCAGAATCAAAAATCATTCATAAAAACATGAATCGGGGCTTTGAACTCTGCTACTGACAGCACCAGCCACATCAGTAGTGCTGTGAATGCTCAATTCTGGTGAGAACACGAGAAAGGCAAATTTAGGAGCTTGGGTTTGTGTTTCAGTGCGGGGCCGTGGGGCTCCAGACAACCTTGTAGGTACAGCAGAGGGCATGTTACTGTGGGTTGGCAGAGCTGTTGAAACGCCTTTTTTTCCTCATCTAAACCAGCATTGTCCTTTAGACTGTACGAGTGGTTTTATATCAGATAACCCTCTGTTTGGGATTTAATGGCCTTTGTAGGAACAGGACAGTACATGCTCTAATAGGAGGGCACATTTTTTTTATTCCTTATCTTCAACCAGTCCAGTCTTTCAAGACAACACCTTCCTTCCCCAGCATCACTGGAACAGACGAAGAAACCAAAATAGGAGTTGCTCAGGGATTTGGTGAGGCTCGTTGATCCGGAACAATACAGCAGGAACGGAGCGAGTGTGAGGAGATATGAGCAACGCACTGAAACTTGTATCGGTTCCGTTTTAGAGTTGTTTTTATTACATCATCTCCTCTGCCCTTTTCTTCCTCTAAAACCAACACTTTTATTGTCTCCGCTTCCTGGGAATGAACCATAAAAAGGCATGAATGTGTAGATAAATGCACAGAAACACACAGATGCACTGCTACGGAATCTGCCGTTATACACACATACACATAAAGGGACATTAGGGAATATACAGGAAGTCAAATGAGTGCCTGGAGACGCACTTATCCGGGTTTAATAATCCAGAACCGTCCTGCACGCAGACATACCGTACATTTACAACATTTACATATATAATATATGCACATAAATGCATAATAGAAACCAACTTTGAAGTACTAGTGGACATTAATATAACACATCTATTAATGAATAGATTACAGTTATAAAGATGAATCAGCTTTCTGTATCAGTTCTGTGTCCAATTATTAACTTGTTTTCATACAAATATTGTCCTGCTGTTTTGTCAAAAATTGGAAAAAGTCCAAGCCGGCGTCTTCAAATTGTTTCTCAAAACCCAAATGACATTTTATTTGCAATGAAAAGCAGCAAACCCTCATTTTTAACCTCAGATGAATCGATTAACTTGAGACAAACAGTAAGCAAATAAAGGTATCATCAGATTTAGTGATAATGGAAACAACCAGTTATAGTTTGGATCTTAGGGTCATCATGCAGCAGCTGCAGTAGATGTCGGGTATAAAATAAGGCAAACTGGTTGAAAAGTGTGTGTGCAATGTGCATCATGCCCATGCTCTTACCCCCCTCCTGTGATCGGACAGCAGTGTGTGTGTGTGTGTGTGCTTTAATGCATTATACGTCATTGTTGTGCAGGATGTCAATTAGTGCCTCCGGTAACACCTGGGCCCGCAATGCCAAAAGCGAGGTCTGCTTTATAATGACTCAGACTCCTTTGTCTTGGCAACGTCACCTCAGTTGTCTTTTGGTTCCTTTTGCACAACTTACAACACTCTCATGCAGCCTCACCCCTGATGCATACCTTATACTTATGATTCTACTGACACACACACTCCATGCTTTGGTCATATTCAGCTATGCATCTAATCAAGCCAATTTCAAACTAATGTAGTTGCTGTCTTATTGCACAGTTGGGCCAAAATAAAGTAGTAGTTTAGGAGGACTGGGATTATTCCACTCAAAACAAAAACTGCTGGTGTTCATTTAGAGCGAGGAGTTATATATTCACCTGATCCCTCTGCTGATCATTACGAAGCCTGCTTTCCTTTGTTCTGTTTCCAGCTGTCCATCGTTATTCCATTAGAGTGTCCCATTATTTTGGGCACCAATGCTGCAGGAAAAAAACTCCCTTCCTCATGAGCTCTGTGACAATACGGAGATTAATAAACCAATGGTTATTAATTTCATGCAGCACAATCAGGATCTCCATTCTTCTCCCTGCTTGGAGTATGCTGTGTGTGTGTGTGTGTGTGTGTGTGTGTGTGTGTGTGTGTGTGTGTGCGCGTGTCCTTCTGCCTTATTGAATTCAAATACATATTTGAATAATGCACATGTTTATGTTAATGCAGGCATTTGTTTTGGATGTGTCCCTTATTTATAGCAGCAGCTTTCATAACCACCGATAAGCAGAAGAATGTCACAGCGTCAGTGCATTTTAGCATTACACGTGTGTCCTGCTGTCGGTGCCATACCAATCATTGTAATGACTTTAACAGCTCTTCATATACGGAAGGAAAAAAAGAGTTCTGTTTCATTAAGTGTGGGTGTGCAGACCTTTGTGTGTCCTTCCTACAACAGAGATGATTTTCATTGCCCATGATAAGCATAATAAAATGTCATGTCCATAAATCCTGCCTGTGTTGCCTGTGTTTCTGCTATAGATAGCAGCACAGCTCACACGGGCAAAATGTGCAGTAAACAAGGTGGAGAGGCTTAGGCTCGGAAGCTGTGCTATTGTCTTGTGCTTTTTCTGTAAAAATAGTAATATTAATTGTGGTAAATTGAAAGCTGACTGATGTGTTCAGGGGCATGTCAAACATGAACAAATGTCACTTTCTCATATCATGTTTTTAGTGCCATGTTGAAGTGACTTGTCATGTCTGAATCACCCAAATCCCAAGGGTGAACTTGGAACGAGCCTCCTGGTTAAGCTTATCCCAGAGCGCTGGAAAAGAGACGAATATTGATTTTGGAGGAGTAAAATGGATTCTGCACCTCTGCAAGGAAACTGCGGCATCATGGGAGTTTGAGGACTTTTGAATTTTTTTAAATTAAATTAGTTTTTATTGCAAGACAAGAGAGAATACAAAAACATAACGACAAAAGGACGACAACAACAGTGAATACAGGCCAGCTAACATCTTGTAGTAGAAAGTACATAAATGAAAGGGCAAATACATCCGTAAACATGTGTATATAACGCTGTAAAAATATTAATAAAGTCAGGGGCAGTATTGCCCCCTCCACTGGCGGCAAAGCACGATCACGGCACCGTCAGGGAACTCCAGAACAGGTCAACAGGATCAGTCAGGCCGGGTCAACAGGGTTATTGTTTTGTTTTGTAGTTATTGATAAAAAATATTATTTATTCATTTATTTACTGTTTTAATTGTATTTTTGCTGTTGTTTTTTTGAGACTGATTGGTCCAGCTTTGGGACACTCCCAGACTGTTTAAGGAGGGGGCTGGCCCAGTGTGGGTTTGATCCCTTTAAAAAGAGAAACAGCTCCCAGTGCCTAGGGAGGACCCAGACTTCCATCCCCATGCCGCTCGCTCCAGAGGGAACCATCAGAGTGCAGCAAATTGAGCTCCTCAACCACAGCCGTGTGCTGAGCTTTGCATTAGCTTCAGTTAATCTACGTTACAATCGGCGATGTGACCGGCTCCTCCAGTCCACGATGAGCTGTCCTTGGGCAAGACACTAAACCCAAAATAGCTCTTAAAGGTATTTGTGAATGAGTTAGAGTCCTGATGGCCAGGTGGCACCTTGCATTGTAGCCCCTGCCATCGGTGTGTGTGAAAGGGTGAATGAAATGTAGTGTTAAAGTGCTTTGATTGGTCGGGAGAGTAGAATAGCCTTATACATGTACAAGTCCATTTACCATTGTCCATCATGGCCTGAACAAAAAATAGTTGCATTTTCCGCAACACACTCTTCTCTCTTCTTTCGCTACTCTCGTTCCTCTGCTGTCCACCCTCTGACAGGGTCATATTGGATACTACCCGCCTTCTTGATGGTTGGCAACCAACCCATACACAAGTGAGAACCTGTGGCTGGGACACTAGATAAGTACCGGGACACTCTGGAAGGGTTATACTGTTCATCCCCGCTGGCCTGGGAATGCATGAGGTTACCCAGGTGGAGGTCATACCTTTAGACTTTTGGGTTACCTTGCTTGGTGTGCTGCCACCATGACAAAATCAAATTCTAAAAATTAAGGTTTTAATCTTGAAAATCTGGTTAGGTTTGTACCAGGCTGCAACCTGCAGTTCTGAAAAGTGAAGCCAATGCGGGAATGTCTTAAAGTTGCATTCTCTCTGATGTCCATCAGGGGGCGACTCCTCTGATTGTATAGAAGTCTATGAGAAAATGACTCTACTTCTCTCTTGATTTATTCCCTCAGTAAACATTGTGAACATGAGTTGATGGTCTCAATCTCTAGTTTCAAGTCTTCTTCAATACAGCATGATGTTCATTTAGTAAATTATGGTCCATTTAGAGTCAAATAGACCATAAAGCAGGGGATGCTTTAGGGTGGGGCAACCTTGTGATTGACAGGTCACTACCAGAGCCGTACATGGCGTCTCACCTCGGCAGTCCAAATATATATATGGTCACTTCCATTCACTGGTTCCAAAATGTAAGATGACGGCCAAAATGTAGAACTCGACGCTTCAAAACTGCAGTATACAAACCAACAATGACTATGTCCACTTCTTATAGACGGTGTGGTTTGTACAATCAGCTGTAAAATAAGTGTATTTTGATGTCTGAATGAAGCAGAGAATCATCCTTCATCTATTGTGCAGGTTTTCTTGAAAGAACGCTTCGTCTCAGCTCATACCTCTTGAGTCTTGTTAGATCACAATGAGAGAAGTGAAAATTGTGTGCAATATTCTCACAATCGAACAAAATCTTCCATCTGCTCGCTTCTCAAACTATTTACATTCAGATTTCCTCACGCTCGTTAATCACGACTCTAAAATTAGGCTGCTGTGAGGGAACTGAAGATGCACACATCCTTCCAGTCCTTCTGTTTTTGAAGAACAATCAATATAACGTCTGTTACTTTTCCCCTTCCAATACATTTTTTTTTCCTTCACACGTCGATCCTTCTCTTCACTTCCTCAATATGTCTCCCCTTTCTCTGCTTGCTTCCTTTTAATTCCTTCCTTTCCTCATTTTATTTCCTCTTTATACCTATTGTTTATACACTTTCTGTACAGTTGTATCTCTTGGTTTTAGGCCAGTGCGTATAAGTATCAAACATTAGCGTGCCAAGGTGAATGGCATTCTGGGATTTGAGACCATATTATTCCAAATTGCTGCTTCAGAACGCACATAAGATGAGGGGCCGGCTATCAAAAAGGTACCCAGCGGAATGTTTCAACATTACAACTATTGCAGGCATAGTTTATTAAAAGCATCATGTTGGTTATTCACCCCATATGGAGCCATTTCTAAAGGCACAGCGCAGACATGGAGGCAACGAAGAGGAAGTAATGGCATTGACATTCAAGACTTGCTCAAATCAACCGCTGCTCTCATTAAATATTCAAAGAGAAAAAAACAAAGAAAGAATGGCCACGCCAGTAGCTCTAAGGCTGGACTTAGTTTGGAAAATGTTGACATGGCGCTGTTCATCAAGTAAAGTTGCCATGTTCACGCTAACAGTTTCTAATTAGTACTCTGTCTGCTCATCTTCTCTCCTTTTTTCTTTCCACTCCTCCTTCCTTCCTCTCTCTTCATTCCACAGCTGCCAGCAGCTTTTGCATTTTCTCGTGATGAATACTCGTGTGACGCAGCAAGTGGCATCATGGGAGATGAGACCAGTCTCTCTCTCTCACACACACACACACAGTCACATTATGATCTGAGTCACACATGCACGTTTTCACACACAGGAGTCATCAGAGAGGCTTCAATGATTCAGCGCTCCTCATCTCTGAAATATTCATGTTCGTTTTACAGGTAAAAGGGGGAGAGGGGGGGGGAGGCGGAGGAGATCAGTGGAGAAAAAGAACAAAGGGGAAAAATTAAAGAGCAGACACGAGAAGTAAAAGCATAGAAGAAAAGGGGAACGAGGAAAGCTGGTGTTATGTAAATGGAGGAGGCTTGGAAATAAGGGAGAATAACAGAAGTTAGGAGAACAGAAGTTGCACAATGAAATCTGAATTAGTATTGACTAACTTCTTTGTTACAGCTAGTTTGTTCAATTTCTGACTGACTGAACTGCACTTGCTGTTGCCATGGTAACCATGGATGGACCGAAATCTATAGGATTGCAACTTTAAACTTGCAATCAATTTCAGTTCGGGTTGATTTAGAATTTGTGTTTGAGTGTTAACTAAATAATTTAAACTTTTTATGCGCGTCCAAACACCGCAAGAAAAAACACGTGGCAAAAATATGTACCAGAGTAAAACAATGGTTTTGGTGGTCTCGGTGTGATCGGGGCCTAATACAGCATTTACTCTGAGAATGTTCCCACAGACAACCTGTTTGTAATACTGCTTAGATATTACAGAACTTTAATCAGTAGGCAACAGGCTCAATCACCATTTGTGTGTGTTGTCTATATACTGATGCCAACCTGAGATCCTCCAGCATCATCTTAATCGATCCCGTGACTCGAGGAGACTCAGCCGCCGCCATCATCGCACCACTTTTGAAATTACCTGTCAGAAGAGATTAAACAAGCCCCATTAAAATCATATTTTTAAACTCACTTTTACTTTAATTATCTATGTTTTGTTTTATTTATGCGTATCGCTGCACAGCTCAGTTGCCGGACAATTTTCAGTGTTGTTTATTTGCAGAGCGCTCAAACGGCGCCAAATCATCTCACAGAGACGCCACATGAAGATAAGTGACAAGAGTTGTAAGAACTGGAGGAGGAACATAGCTGACTGAAGATCAGAAGTTGTATTTTGTAGCTGTGAAGTCTTACATCACTGACATTGTAAGCAACCCAAAGAGGACAGAGGGAATCAGATGAGTGCAGGAGGAGATGAAAGAGTGATGAAGACGTCGCTGACTGCAGACGAGCGGCCACGTGTGCAGCAGAGATCAGGTTGAAACGATAGAGAGAGTGCACAGTCGAAAGCCTTTAAAGCCATTGTGATGCTCTCGACAGAACACGCGCGCATTCTGCAGCACTCATCTCTGTCCTGCGCTACTTTGATGTGTTTGCGAAGCAGCGAGACTTTGTGTGTTGCGACTGAGGAGGGAGTCTTTTGTCGAGCTGAGGGGGGCTGCGGAGTTCTTCCTGACCTGCTCTCAAATGTTCTGTTGTCGGCTGAGTCACTTCTTCTGCTGCTGAGCAAAGACGAGCGCAGGGAGCCAGGAGGGATTGAGATCATCCCCCAGCCGGTAGATACCCCCCTCACACACACACACACACACACACACACACAGAGTGAGTCACACATCATGCCTCTATGACTGAGCCTTTCTACAGATTAGGTATACATTCATGGAAAAAGCAGGACGTTCAGTCTGGTTACAGCTAATGAGGTTATTTTAACTCGGGTTCAACATCAGCATCATATTCTATAAATTTCCTCTGCAAGCATTTGTATGTCTCCCCTCAGCCACAGCTCTTTCATGCCGCTACTCAACACCATTTAATAATAATGTAGTAATGAGTATATTCTTAAAAAGGTGAATTTTAATTCAACATGTCGACGTAGAGCCAGCGGCTCATAGCTAACGGTGCTAACAGCATTAACAGTGCAAACATATTCTGTATATAAGAAGTGGACGTAGTCATCTTGAAGTCAACAATTGGCTGCCGTTACGAAGCCTCGAGTTTGGCCATTTCGCCGTCGGCATTTTTGCAACCGATAAAAGAAAGTGAGAGAAGCAGAGACGGCGTATACGTCTCTGGTAGCGGCACAAATACAGTAAGCCCCGCCCTAAAGCATACCCTGCTTGATGGTCTACTTGACTCTACATGGACCATCATTTACTAAATGAACATCATGCTGTATTGAAGAAGACTTGAAACTAGAGATTGAGACCATAAACTCATGTTCACAATGTTTACTGAGGGAATAAATCAAGAGAGAAGTAGAGTCATTTTCTCGTAGACTTCTATACAACCAGAGACTTTCTTTTTGCAACCGGAGGAGTCGCCCCCTGAGGGTCGGTAGAGAGCATGTAAGTTTTAAGAAACTTCTGAATGGGCTTCACTCGGCAGAACCGGAGTTTGCCGCCTGAATGCAAACTACGGTGAAAGTGCTGACAGAGCCAACATCGTGAATGTTAAATACAGCTCCCTTAAATGTTCTCTATAGAATATTCAGAACATTAATATATCTGTTGCTGTTGTTTGCACTAACACAAGGCTAACCGTGCTAGTTAGCCTTGCTAGCAAAGTTATCTGCGAGCCACAAGTCGTCGCCATGTTGAGAGCCGTGTGGAGGCAATAGATATGCTCTCAATTTCGCTTCTAGCACCTTTATAAAGTAGCAGAGTCTTTCTGCTATGAGGTTTGAGTAACAGCTTTTTATCTCTTCGTGGGAGACAACAGGACAACATCACACAGTGCTTCGAGGTGCCTCACATACAGTAACAGCCTGCATCTTTTTGGCCCCTTATGACAGTGGAGTCAGTGTTTTAGTGAGTGGTCATCCTGCACGGTTCATATTTCCCTATTGGGACAAAAAGAATCCACAGATGCTTCAGAAGGCAATGTTCTAAACTACAGACTGTGAAAAATGAACTGAGTTTGAGTCCATGTGTTTAAAATCAGTCAAAGGTGCTGAGCATCATTCTGACCTGCCTTTAACCCCGTGTGTGTTTATCAAGAACGACCCCCTATTTAACGGCATCATTTAACCTTATTAAGGAAACACAGACACCAGCACTCACACACTCACACACGCAGCACACACACATCTCGACAATGTGCTCGACAGCAATTTCTCTGTCTAAAAATAGACAGAGAAATGAAAGGGAATGTTTTATCTTGTGTTATATCAGGCAAATACAAAAGGTGTTTTATCTTCTGAAGGCTTTTTTATTCACTTGTGAAACTCAAAGCCGAGCCTTGGATTTAGGACAGTTGTATAGAGCTCCTCCTCTGCCCCCCCACGCGATGAGTCACTAACTGAAGTGAAGGTTCTGTAGTTTGTTAAAGTGACAGCGGTGCAGAAAGTGACACAGGGGCAGCTGATGAGCAGATACTGGCACAGCATGGTAACAGGAAGTAAGATTCATCCTCATAAAGGTGTTTTCTTTTTGAATGTTTATGGGAAGTTATGTAAAACATCTTATCTATCCTTCCAAACCGTGCCCGGGTATATATACCCCAAAGAAGAAGTTGGTAATTTGTCATTGCGGCTACAAGCGACTATTTTCCTTAACACTTCCTTGTTGCTACTTCAACCCATTCTCAGTCCCCAACTCATCAGTTACCACCACTTGGTCGGTGCCCTTTGGCATCAGAGATCGACACACATTCGCACACAGCCCCCCTTAAGCGACTGTAAGCATCGTACCGGGCTTTCAACTAACTCCAATGCAAACCATCCGGCAGCATTAGTGGGATGGCAAGAGCACGAGACGAAGTACAGAGTGAGTCAGAGTTAGTGAATGGGTCAAACAAACACAGGACTTAGTTTCACTCGGGGGAAACAAAGAGTGAACTTTAACATCTTGTCATTAGTCACGTGAGCTGTCAGTCACACAGTAGTAAAGTTTGAAGCCAGTACACCAAGTTTATGTTCCCCATACTCTGTTCCTTAACCTAACGAAGTGGTTGTGCTGCCTAAACCTAACTTCCTGTGAAGGCGAAGGTTTATCTTGAAAGGACACTATACGTGTAATGAGCATATTTTGGCACGCTGTCCCGACACATTGACAACTAATGCTAGAGGCGCTCCTGCAGTCCATGTTGATGTGACCTTGGGCAAGACACCTCACCACAAATTGCTCCCATAAGCTTACGGCGTGTGAATGTTCGTTAGTCCTGATGGGGAGGTGGCACCTTGCATGGTAGCCCCTGCCATCAGTGAATGAATGGGTGTGAATGGGTGAAAGATGACGTGTACTGTAAAAGCATTTTGAGTGGTCGGGAGACTACAAAGGCCGTATACAAGTGTGTTGGCTACTTACACAGAGGCACCTTAAATACAGGAGTGGGGAAGGGAAGTGAATGAGGGCTATTGAAAAGCTATTTTGAAAAACATAAAGCAGACAAAACTCTTTAATTGCCAAGATCCCTCGAACGAAAGATAAAACTATTTTGGAAACTGTACAAACTAAGGTCATTACTATACTTTCACCACATTTCTGAAGCCTTTGAAGTTTCACACTTCATGTGTTAACGCTGTTTCTTGTAGTTAGTTTGGCGTACTGTCATGTCCTCTCTCCTTATGAAGCTCACCACACTTCTCCTGGAAGAGTGCCTCAGTCATCTGGCACACAACTGATTTTGACGGCCGCTGTTGTCACCTGACTAAAAAAACAGCCGAATGACAAACTAAATGTTCCAGAGTTTGATTGGAGCTGAACAGTTTGCGTGTGTGAGTTCAGAGTTTTAGCTCCTGCTCTCTGTTTGCGGAGTTTCACGCAAACCAAACCCAGCAGCAGCAGCTGATTTCACAAATTATCTTCAATCAAAGAGGGACGCTGCTAATTAGCAAAGTCGGCTGCTGCAACGCTTGGTTGGAACAGAAACCTGCAGACTGTTCTATGGCACAGGAACGGATGCTGCAGGGAATGGGGATCTGCTTTGAAGGGAATTTGAATTGAAGTTAAAATTTCAAATAAAAAAAACTCAGTTTTACACGGGTGAACCTTTTATAACATTGTCCTCTCGTCTCTGGCCTCAAGGTGACCCTGAATTCACAGAAGACGCATAAATAAAAACACACTTCTACTCCCCTTAAATAAGCATAATTAAGCCCTTTTCTTCCTCGTTACATAAACACAAAAACACCCAAGCATGCATCTTTGCACTCACCACACACACACTCATCCTTCCAGCCTTCTTTTTCTACATCTGCACACAAAAAAACAAGACAACCCAATTCACAGTTACAGGCGGCACATCTCCCTGTTCGGAGCACCTCGGCTTTGGGAGGCGTCGGTGGCCGGTAAGCCTCCTCTGTGAGGAGGGGTGTTGTCAGCGAGGAAGTGCCTTTTCAATGCAGAAACAAAACAAAAAAATGAAAAAGACAAAAAAGCTGACTCGGAAGCGGCGCTCCTTATCCGCCACCTCAGAAAGCTTAATCTCATTTCCACACTTGACTGTGTTCGCGGCCAACTAGTGAGTGCTGTTCCTGTTGTTCTGCCTCTTCAGGAGTCAACCGGGGAGAAGTTTATGAAGAGGCCAAGCACGAGGATGAGGAGGGGGAGGAAGGGATGGGGGAGAATAAAGAGACGAGAGGAGTTAAAACTGCACTGTGCAACTTCTCCAATAACTAATACACAGGATATTTTGACTTATTCATATTCCCTCTGAGTTTTTCAAGACCTAATACCTTGTGATATGGGGATGTTTTGGAATGTGTGTGCTGTCAGCAGTGAACATGTTGACGCTATCAAGGAGTCAAAATGTGAGCAAAGTCTATAGGGCCGTGACATGCAAGGTGAGGGTCATGTGACTGACAGAAGGTCACGTCTTACACTAACATGATGTGCCGCAGCTGAGATTACATCCTCTATAAAAAAAAAGTAAATAAAGGTTTAGTTCTTCTAGCTCAGGAAGATCAACAATTATGTCAGGCTGGATTCATTCTCATCAGTTCCAGGTGAACGTTACCAGAATAAACTCAAGAGGTTTGTTAGGAATGAAATCCTCCTGCTGTTGGTAGTACAGCTGCTTCACTATGGCAATGAAGGTGTATGTTTTTCCCTACAATTAGGCTGCATTCTCAGACAAATATTATGCTGTGAGAGGCAGCATACTGATGTGAAACAATGTCATATTTGCTTCAATAAATGTCCACCATTCTCTACAGATTGCCTAGTGCTCTCTCATATCTTACTTTTAACAACATCCCTGTGAAATGAGACGCCCCACACTGTAACAGTTGAATGTTGCTGCCAAACAACTTGGGAAGAGCTTTATCCATGAGAACGCTTCACTGAAGAGGTTGTTGCAAAAAACATCCAGGCTTCTGGTGAGTGCCTTTCTCTCCTTTCTCTTCCAGCTACATTTAGTGGATGCAGAACGCAGGCAACGGTGGAGAAGTCTGACAATCAATAGACATAAATGTTAATTCATCAATGTGTAAACATTTGAACCACAGAGGAAGGGATTGTGTTAAAACATAACAGCACAGCCAAGAGAAAAGTGTCAGATTTTCAATATCACCTGGCTAACAGGCAAACACATTTGTACAATGATTTGTGGTCTGTCAGCATTATTGATTGGGTTCAGATGTCAACAACCGGGATACACTCATTGGCATTTCCCTGGAGGGGTGTGTGTGTGTGTGTGTGTGTGTGTGTGAGAAACACAACATGGATTACTCTTACTGATCTTACTGTCTCTGTACCGTGTGTCTGCACGAACTCAAGCCTAATTAAAGGATGATCTCACTAGTCTTTTTTGTGGTTTTGAGACATCTACTTCCAAGATTTCTACAGCTAGAAAATTGAGGGAAATGGATTTTCATTTTGCCCCTGAGCATGGAAATAATCAGTGTTTTCTCCCTTTAGTTAAAAGCATACACATTAGCATGGGGAGTTAAGGGGGAAACAGTGGAAATAACTTATCGCTGGTTAAAAAAGAAAAGCTACTTTCATTGGAGAAGTGTTGCATTATTTTTCCACAGTTACTTCGGTTGTTCCACCATTCACTATTTTTGCTAATACTGGTACCTGCAAAGAACTTGCAATAATACTCTGGTAACTCGGGATGACAACCGATGGCTACCGGGGTACATAAATGCGCTATCCTCCTCATCTTTTGGTGGACGCACTACTTTCTGTGCCGTAAATCAAGCCTTTATTTTCTCAAGAAACCGTAACCAGTTGCAGACTGAATTGCACAGAAGAAACCAATCTAAACGCCGATGGTGTCTTTATTCTAAAGCCGTCACATTGTGCAGTCAACATTAATGACAAATAATCACAAAAAACTCTTGATGCCTTATTCTGTTGTGGTTCAGGTTTCATCTGCGCCATGCCGTCACCTCCGTCAACTGCGACACAGGAGCAAACGTAACTGACAATATTAGAGTATAGCATACGGTATTTCTTCACTTGAAATAGCCCCAAAACAACCACAGTATCCATAGAAGAAAAGGACACAGCGTCCAGCTGTGAGAGTGAGACTGAGGCTGGATCCGATGTGTGCACATCTCAGGGGGAACGCTGGTCTGTGGGCCGCCTGCCACCTTTTCTTCTTCTTATCTTGTTGTAACTGAATCTCAGAGTCCTAATGTGGGCACAGATCAGATCTTACCCACTATCAACTTGACAAAAACAACTGCTCCACTGGAAGAAAACCTACTGATTCTGCAGGCATGAGAAACACGGTTTTTATCTAGTTTACGTCAGATATTTGTTCTGCAGTATTGACCCAAGTCGGCAGCTGAAATTTAAATATCCTCCATCTCATTGATCACATTTATGCTCAACTCACGTCTGTGTAAATGATCACATTTGGAAAATGTGATTCTACATGGATCAGTTTTGTAGTTTTTCAGTAAGCATATTTCAGCTAGATTAATGCAAGGCTGAAAGAGATCTTTCCTCACTTGAGCTGACTCTGGTACTCTGATTGATAATGTATAAGTCTGCAGAGAGGGCGAGACGTCAACAACAGCAACTAATAAAATAAACATTCAGATCTCCATCTGCACTGGGATATTCAAAGCTCTCTCTTTTCCCTGGCAATGAAAATAAACACTAAATGCTCAATTAGGAAAATACTAAATGTTAAAGTTTATTAATCGTGAGATTACAGAGACATCGCTCTCAATCATCACAGCTACTGAGGAATAAATAGTCTGTAGGAAATAGTATTTATCATCACACAGCCTCTCAAAAGTAAAGCAGAAATACTCTCCAAATTGAAAGTGACAGTTATTCCTAATGTAATATTAATATGTGTAATGCTTGAAATGATATAACATACATGGCAGCAGAAATTAAAGTTGCATTCTGTTTTGATTGTCATAACAATGAATCAAATGAGTGCTTGGGAAAAGTATTACCAACTCTGCAGCTCTGCAGAGCTGTTGGGCCTCTTTGCTAATAGTTTTCCCAGCAGCTGTAGGCAGCTGTTTCCAACACCTCCATTTGCTACCTGCAAACAGCTGACAACAGTTAGAGAATATAGCTGGTGAAGAATGTTGACCATCGCTTAGGTGCCACCTTGAAGGATGTCCCAATGCCAAAACTGCATCTCGGGGAGCGAGGAGGTGGTGAGTGGCCAGGGGGCTGGACTGGGAGATCTGAGGCTGCCGTCCTGGATAACCAGATGGGCGGAGTGCCTCTGGAGGATGGGCCAGAAGTCCGCGAAGGAGGCAGGACCAAAGAGCTGTACCGCTCTGGTGGGCGACCACACATTGAGATAGAGGTGGAGAGTTTTTGAGGGGCTGTGTGACTTGATGGTCTTGGCGCAGTTTAGAAATAACTTACCTGAAAGTATTGCCATGTACATCAGTGATAAAGTTAAAAATAAAGTTAAATTGCATCTGAAGCAGCTGCTTTGGCTCACAGGCGTCAATTTGGGGAATTACGCACTTGCAATGCTCGTTTTAGGGGAGTTGAAGGTGTGTAGTCTTCACTCCATGCAGATAGATCTGAGAGGAGTATGTGAAGTTACGATAAGGTCTGTAACTTTTGTTATAAAAAATGGCATTGGAAAGTTTATTAGGGCTGCAATACAGGCAAAAAGCTCTTGTCCAGCTGTGTCTATGCCCAGTCTATGTCCGCTGTAAACATGGCGAGAGATATGATGCAGGATACAATTTTTCCCTGGTGAATGGGAAAAATGTCCACTATACTAATTAAATGTTTATACTTATTAAATGTTCATCAGGTTTTATAGTTTTGTGATACTACTTGACAGTTTCGGTGTTCAGACTCTTTATTTCCAAGAAGCGGAGCGTGCAGTGACCTATGTCAAAGCACTAGCCACTTGTCTGTTTAAAGTACCTTCCTGTTTTGCAAAGGAAGTGTATCAGACACTTCTGCAGGTGTAAGATTATGTAAGACTACCCCCCTCCTTCTGACCTCCTCTTGCCCTTTCTGACCAATGTTTAACAGTCTAACCTCGATGTAACCTCGGTGTAAAAGAGGAAGTACCCTCAACCCCCCCTGTTTGTATGTGTGCTTAAATATCCAACTTATCTCTCAGGACAATGTGCATAAAAATACCCCGAGAGCTTTCACCTTCTGCCCCGGGAAGCACCTGCTTGAACAAACCTCTTAGAGAAGGTATCAGCTCGCGGTTCACTCCTCAGTTCTTCCCTGCGAAACAGAGAGGTACATCCCACAGGGGAACCGCACACAACTCTGATGCGTCATACTTTTTGCAGAACAGACACAGTGTCAAGATTGGCAAGCATCCAGGAGCGTACTACCGCACATTCATTTACACTAACACTAACGCCTGGACGAAGGAATCAAAGGCAGTGGTGTCCCGCAGTATCTTAACCTTGCATCCCGCCAGAGAGACCAAACCGTGTAAACCGTGAGTCTTTTAAGGGTGCTGAAACAAAGAATACTGTGAAACAGAACTTGTCTTTGTGAGATTTATTCTCTGCGCAGAGAAGATTCAATTATCGTACAGAGTGCTGGTCTCTGCAGGAGAAAGAACAACTCATTTGGTCAGGTAATGGGCACCTCACCATCACTGTTTCATTAGAGACCCCATTATTCAAATTGTAGCAAATTATAGCAAATTCATGGAGTCTGTGCTGTGATTGGCTCATGATGATTCAGGACAATGGGTGATGAGGAAGAACAATGGCCCAGTGCTACTGCATTTCTTTTGGTCGCAGTTGAAAAAAAGATATTGCCCTCGTATATCTAAATCTGTCACGCGTGTCAACTCCCTGGAAAAGCTAACCAGAGTGCAACACCTATGGCTCTGTTCCCTATTCCAGCCGTCAGTCAGCCCAATACTTGATTGTGTGGGTCTGTTACCTGGTTCTAGGTCTGGTGCCGTTTACCTCCTTACAGTGATGTGTCAAACTGCCCGTTATCCGGCTGCGTATCCATTTCACAGGATAACTCAAATAAATGTGGTGGGTTCCATAATTAGTGGGTTCATACTGTCACAGTTTTGTAGAGCAGGCAGCAGGGGAAAGACCCAAATGCAGACAAAGTAGACAGATTGTGCCGTTGAATGATTAAATATTAAAATAAAGCAATAAATACATAAAAACAGTCAGACCACAAAAAAACAAAACGCCATGCAAAAGAGAAGGTTACAGGTGAATGATAGAAACAAAGGGAGCAGAGCAAGGCTAATGAGATTAATACAACACAGGTGATCCACAGAAAAAAGGAGTAAGTCAAACAAACACAGGACATAAGAGGCAGTGAACTTCATACTAAGACAGGAAACGGATTTAACCAAACCCAAGACCACAACTACTGAAGTCTTTTCGACACCGGTGAGGAATAAAAGAGGCCTTGACACACAGCCGGAATAATCTGGAACCATGGCAGGACTCTACAATGGAACTGTTCCTTCTGTATCCATAAATTGAATCAAACTTTCTGCCCTCTTACCGTTCTCAAACTGCATTCCTTAATGACATTTCTCAAGCTTTTATCGTGTACATCCAATTCCACTGCTCTGATCATGACATGATGTTTACAACTGCAAACAGCCGCTAAATAAAGTCAAATATTACATTCATAAACATTCTGTTTATTACACACATTGGCTGTATTTCATTTCATAGATAGACGGGAGTGTGTTTGTGTGTATATAATTCTTGTCACATTATGTCACGTTGAGAATTGAATTAATAGTAAATATATAAGTTGTCCTGAGCACTGTTATGCTCATCTAACAGATATCATAAAATACAGGGGTATACAAAAACAATAGACAGCAGCTGTCTCTGTGACATATCTATGTCATATTTAATAACTTCTGCTCCAAGTGACAGCTCCGAGCCAAGGATGTCTCATTGTGTTACATGCCCATTTCCTCAACATCGCTCTCCTTGTCTCCTCTGCTCGCATGTCAGGTGGGAGGGACTAAGACGCAAGGAGAGGAGGAAAGGAATTGAGGATGTACAAAATGGGAAATGTGATCTTATCTACCTGTTAAAATGCACCGTAATCAAAAGCATTTCTCTCTCAGAAACTGATCCAGGAACAGGACACTCTACTGTTTGACTCATGATGGTACAAAAAGGAAGACCAAACAAGTGTTTGAATAAATGCCATCAATTACACAGTTGTTAGAATCCATTCCAGCTCTCTCTTAAACTCTTTCCCTTCTCATCTGTCTTAGTAACTGATTATGTACTGCCGTGCTGACGGTAAACACTAAGTCGCATCGGATAAGAAAATAGTCAAAATACCTCAAATGTGAAATTCAAATGAGCTACTTGAAGCTCATCCTCCTGTTGCACTCGCTGTAAGTCGCTCTGGATAACAGCATCAGCTAAATACCTAAAATTCAAATGTAGAACAACCATAACACCCCTTTGCTCTCCTGAGCAACACACAGCTTATCTGTGCTCATGGAAGCCACAGTGCCTTATAAAATAAACATTAGTCACAACTACAGATGAATGCACTTTCTTCCCTTTCCTTCTTTTTCAAAGTTTTGGAAGACCACAAGGTGGTGCGCACACACAAACACATACAGACATGTTTATTCACTTTTTGTCTGCTTAACCAAGTTGTTTACAACTCCTTCTCCATACCCTGTAACATACATACTGTAACATACATAGGTACATACACAATGACGGCACATAGCTTGTGACTCTCATAAATTTCGCTACATTTGTCTTTAATTGTGTTTGTCACTAATGGCATATGACAGAATATATTTGTCATCTTCTAAAGAGGAAGCGTTGGGATTAAGTGCAGCGGACTTTGAGACGATCACTGCCCATGGCCGACTGACCAACCAGACCTGTTGGACCAAACGCCACCAAACTGCCCCAGGGAGGAGAGCCGAGATGGAAGCTAAGCTAACCCAGCTAGGACCTGAAGCTACTCCATTACCCAGCATGCTCCTGGCTGTCTGATGTTCAGTCGCAGGGAAATAAGATGTATGAAAGCAGTGGGAGGTCGGTGACTGTTGAGCCCACATCCTCACAGAGACCTGGATCTATTGTTCATCCAGGATCAAGCTGAACTTGACGCAGCAGGACAGAGAACAAGGACTCCGGTGGGACGAGAGGAGGTGGACTCTGTGTTCACATCATGATGCTTGCTGCTCAACACACAGTCAAAGTTGATGACAATGTTTTTTTCCTCATGTTGAATTTTTAATGTGAATGTGTCGGCCATGTTATCAGAATCAGAATCAGCTTTATTGGCCATGTATGTGTACACATACAAGGAATTTGACCGGTGTTTTCATGTTGCTGTCAACGTACATACATAGAATATACAAATAAACAAGAAAAATAAAAAATAAAAACAAGGACAACAAAGTAAAACGGAGGTAAGCATACACATTTAACTACTATGTATACTATATATATAAATATATATAATAATATATATATATATATATATATATATCCAAAAGTGTATATATATATGAACAACAATAATGGCAATGGATTTGAGGTATGTTGCTGCTGTTTACATTCCTTGTAATGCAGTGGCGGGCTGTGCATTTTATAGCTGGGCCTTCACTGCTGTCCTGCAGCTGAAATACCATCTTATAACCACATTGTGGCGCCACAGCTATTATTCATTTTTAAGGCTGTAACTATGTACGTCTTCGTATTAAACCGTTCGGTACGAGTCATTTGAATAATGCTAGAGCATTTAGAAAATGCAAAAGCCTAAATTCAGGAAAATATAATGTTCTCAGCTGGTCTGGCTGTGCGATCCACCATCATTCCTTAACGACAAGCCGCAACCCAAAGAGATTAACATTGGATTTTACTTTCACAACTTGAGCATTGTAGTACTGCTCTGCAGTGTCTTTCCTCGAGTGGTACATATCACTCAGTCAGAATGCCCATATTTGATTGGCTGAGCTGCATCACGTGATGTGATTCACTACCCGACAGCCTCTGCTGTTAAGTTTCGTTTCACGATAGTCACGTGCTCCCCCACTGACCAATCACAGCACACTCTGCACCTCGCGGCAGAGCTGCACATGGACACTGAGCGGCATGTAATGCTGACATCATTATAGGCCGGCTCGCAGGCTCTGATACGTCAAAGAATACACCCACATGTCAAACTAAAGATCTGATTGGTTGAAGACTATGACAATGAACAATATCGTCTCCATTTACTTTAATCTGCACTGGATGCACCTGAGACTCTGCAGGCCTCTGCCTCTGTTCTTACCTAGAGACACAGAGGTGAAATCTGATAAAAGCTCTACTTAAAACAAGCTGCACTGGAAGCAGAGCAACTGAGGAAGACAGTAGCTGTGCAATGAGAAAATAAGATAATGGGAAAAATATTTTTATAAATTATAATACATGTAGTGTATTTAAGAAATATTATTAAATTATAAAATAGATATAGCTTTGTGATTCTGTTTAGGCCAGCAGAGAAGGCCTTGCAGGCCCTGACGGCCCGCCACTGTTGTAATGCAAATTTAGAAAATGCACTCCAGTTGTTTTGTTTGTCATGTGTTTGCTGTGTTGAAAAAGGACTACAACTGCATTTTGTTGTGCATCCCTGTGTTTCATAATGACAAAAAAATTATCCTTGAATATTATTGAAGTTTGTTTAACTCCATCCATGTTTTTCCTTCATTTCTTTTTTTCCTGTAGCAGCTCTGTTTTATACTTTGTTCCTCAGGGCTCGGATACAAGTAACAAGTTCACAAATCCCAACAAATGAGCCCTGCCTTTTAAAGACTCAAGCTCTGGAGCTATCAGTGAGGCTGATATCCCCAGCGAGCCACGCTTGATCTGAGGGGTTGCGACACAGGGTGGAGCTTCACACCATCTTACAATGCTTCCCCTCTGAACCCCTGAATCAAACACATTCACATCTGAGAGACAAAGCCAAGCAAACACAGTGTGAGCCCGAGCCCTCCACCTCTGCTCGTTCCGACAAAGCAGATCCGACACACAAATGGGGCAGGTCGCTCGTTTCATGATCAGACAAACCGGAATTGAATGATTGGGCAGATTATGTGCTAACGAGGGCTGCAGTTGGTAATTGAGGAGATTTCAGAGTCCTCTGATGAGATTTTCCCCCCCAACAACAATTTGCTGCGAGTCTTCCTTCATCTGACTCAGGGTCTGACGTTTAGGGTGCCTTTTTATTTTATAAGGAGTGCTATCCAGCCCCTCTGACTGTTAATATTTGTTAAAGTGATGCTGAAAAATGCTCCAAAATCTGTCTTTAAAGCCAAACACCTTCAGGATTGAAACGTGATTGTAAAAACATTTCTGGTTGGCTTCTTGTTGGGGAACAGCAGCCTGAGATCAGTTTAGACTTTTCTCACCATGAAACTGGGTCACAACTGACATTTTTTTTATTCCAAAAATCTGAAAACAGAAACATCTCAAACTTCTCTCAGAGAATAGTCCACCTCTCCATGGTTCATTGGTAGGATCAGTATGTGTGAATGCTGGCTTCTGTCTTTTTGAATCCATCAGCAATGAGCCAGTAAAAGACTTACTCCGCCATTGAAGCCTTAATTAGTGACCATCATGAGTGTGATGGCCCTTCTTTTTCACAATCAATGTATCTCACTGACACATTTTCACATCGATGGAATCATTTAACGTTCTTTTAGTGGTGCCACGCCATTGTTCCCGACGGCCTATTATTCGGAAACCCTAATAAAAATGTCCCATTGGACCAAATGCCCATTTATCCAGCAGCCCGTTGACCCGAAAATGAACGTCCATTGATACAGAAGGCCCTTTGCCCCGACATCTACAGTTTCCCTGCAAAATACAAAAGCGCATGGCTAATTATTACGCAAAATGACATCCTCTGACCTTCCCGGTTGCGATATTTTCTACACATGGGAGAGGATAGTCTTCAGGGTTTTCTGCTAGAAAGGGTTTATTTTACCCAAACCACAATCTTTTCCAAAACTTAACCGAGTAGCGTTGTTTTCTAAATATTAGGAGATTTCTGGCACCCAGCATGTTAACTTCAAGACCGATGACATCATTCTTGCCCGTCGCAAATGTGCGTCTATTTTTCCGGTCTTTGCATCAAATTTGTATGTAATCACACCAAGTCAAAAATTCGCTTCATGCTTGGTGTGAACACACTATTACAGTAACAGCAAACAGGAGACAGTATTTGCACCAGCTGATAAACATCTTAACTAAACTCAAAGTACATCTGATGTTGATGATACTGTCATTAATTTAGATGGTATTTAGACAAGTAAAATATTTGCCTGACCTAAATTATTACAATTCAACAAGCTTAGGACTTGGAGACCGTTGGATGCACCGTGTATGGCAAAGTTCGTTTTGTTGCCTAAACCTAACTGGATGTAGTTATCATTAGTTATAAGCCCAACCAGTATGTTGTTTTTGCGAAACCCAACTAAGTACTTTTGTTGCCTTAACCTTGCGTAACCCCCTCCAGAGAATTCATGTCCCCGTACCGTGTATTGCATTTTGTGACTATTTCACGAACTGCTGTGAGACTGTGTTGTTGTAAAGTAAGTTGTGCGTTTCATCTTCGCTGAGTTTTCAGATTGTCCACTGAACGTTTGCTGTCTGCACAAAACGATACAAAATATTACCACCTGATGAAGCTCGGGTATGTTTGGGCTGAACAGCGTCATCGGTCTGGGCCAAAGACTCGGGATGTGGTAAAAGCCAACTATAAATAAATAAGTAAATAAATACATTGTATTTGTAAAGCCCAATTGGAATATTCCAAATTACATATTTCCCTGTAGGGGCTTCAAAGTAAAATATTCTTCCATTTTTGTCATCAGGCAAATGCGACTGTCACAGCTTGAAGAAAAACAAAGGGACAAAAGTAAAAATAGAACATTTTCAACAACAACACGTAAAAATCTGCCTCTGGTTTGATCTAAGCCTGCTTTTAGATCTTGCTGACATGACTAATGGCTCCATTTAACACCTAAATACAACTTGTGTGGGAAGAAAAATGTGACAAGGGGAAATAAATGAATCATAATGCAAAACACTTGAGATAAACAGAGATTGAATTAATGTAGTCTGCTGGGATGCGCACTGCACTGGAAAGGTGTCAAATTAAGACACTGAGAAATGAAAATGTCAACATTAATTTGTCCCTGGAAGATGTGTGAGGCAGTTTATTCATTTCTTTCCTCTTACCAGTTGTTTGTTTTGTAACATTCAGACATGAAATTGAAAAGTGGAATGATGTCATTTTGCTCAAGAATAAAGAAGACTTGAGCCATTCTGTGCAGCAAATGTGTAAGCCAACTACTGGGTGTGTTGGGTGGCAGCGTCAGGGTATTCCTGTTGCAGAAAAAACAGCTGATGCAGCAAAAAACTGACATACACATCCCCAGTACATAGTATAGTTCTTCCAAATAAGCGTAGGATCGGGTCATTATCCTAAGACTTTTCACCTCTATCACCTATCCTTCAAAATATATATATAGTGGACGAATATGAAGTAAGCTGACAGTCATCTCTTTAATAGCAATACATCCACAAGGTCAAGACAGTTCAGCAAACTTTTTTTTTTTTTACAGTCAATCATTCTAAAAATGTTGTTTCTCACTTATAATTGTGCTGCTGCAGTTTTAGCTTCTGTAAAAGCTGTCTTAGTGCTGTCAGGGTGAACATTCTGAAGCTGTGTGTGTGTGTGTGTGTGTGTGTGTGCGCGCGCGTGTGTGTGCCCAGACTATCAACGAAAGGCGGCCAGCTGTTTCAGCTCAGCAGCTCCAACACAACTCAATCACTGAAATGGGTAGATGTTCTGTCTGTCTGTCTGCAGTGATTCACTGAGAAGATACCGATGTGTTTTATTGTGCTGAAGCTGCTTTTATATTAAGGCCTTTTCACATCGAGGACAAAATGAAAACAAACAATGCAGATTTTTCATTGAGGATTTTTGGCCTTCAAACCTTTTCACACCAAGGCCAACACGGATATTTGCGTTCTGTGAAATCCGTGCCGAAAATCTTACACTTTCATCTTTGCATCGTTGTTTTTACTATAATCAACACACACTCAACTCTACACACTCATTAATCCAAGTGTGCAAGACTGTGCACAGAAGTTACGATGTGGTCGCATTTCTTAAGGGGGGCACCAAAGAAACGTGTTGTAATGAGTACAAATGCTGAGGGTTTTCATAATATGTGTTTTTTGATAATGGACAACTTGGCTCGGTG
The DNA here is from genome assembly GCF_004355925.1 of Anarrhichthys ocellatus. Taxonomy (NCBI): domain Eukaryota; kingdom Metazoa; phylum Chordata; class Actinopteri; order Perciformes; family Anarhichadidae; genus Anarrhichthys; species Anarrhichthys ocellatus. Next base: position 340,699 of record NW_022280181.1, read on the forward strand.
GATTTTCCTCAAGGAAAGACACTGAGCTCATATGCTTTCATTGTTGATGATAATAAGAATAATTAATGTACCACCATCCTATATGGTCAGGGTTTAGAATACTCCTTTAATAACGACTATATGTCATTTTCTGACATGCATAATGTCAATAGCGTAACGTGAGCTAACGCACATGAAAGGCATGGTTCTCTTTATGTTACCTTCATGATGAAGTATGTTATCCTCTTTTCTAGGTCACGAGGCTGGTATCATCCAGCATTCGTAGCAATACCCACGATACGTAATTCGTTGATAACACACAAAATGTTTTTATAGTCATCCACATACGCTTCAACGAGAATGTACAAAGACCGCTAAATCACACATTGGGGAGGTGGACAGGTCCAACAAACGGCAATCTTACAGCCAGGAGACCGCTGTTCGTTCAACATGTGAAGCAACACGTGTTGCAGGCTTTCATTGGAACGTGCACATAAAATGAGTAACTTTTTGTAAGATATCATACAAACCGTTGATGAATATACATTGCTATTACTCACCATCACAAGTAAGTTTGACTGCTTTACAACCCCAGATGCTGTCTTGATGTTTGTTGTCATTGTAATCTTTATTTCGTTTGTCAAACAGGACACTAACCTGGGAGACCAAATGAATCAATCGATTATCATATTGTTGAATGAAGGTATTAACAGAATTACAACATTGATGTCTGAGAAATTCTATTACACGTGAGTCACTATTCTATTGCTTGTTTTTATCATCATCCAAAACTTGCAGTAATCGACACAGCTGTGGAAAGAAAATAATACTGCGTATGACAAAAGTTTTGTATTGGGTGTGGATAGGCTCAGTGATAGATGGGTTTGAATGACCTTTAACAGTAGCATCTATAGTTCTTATACACTGTTTCTCTTAGAACTGAGTCATGTTGGCTGTTGAATTGGGTCATGAATATAAAACTTCATTTAAAAAAAAAAATCTTTAATTTCCACAAATAGGTGGACACTGTAGTTTTCAGCAAACATTACTCAAAAAAGAATAAAAAGTGTATTTGTTGGGAACTATTTTCAGCAGCGGATTAATCCACATTTGGTGTTTTAGTGAGTATTTGTGGCAGCAGGACGATGTCTGTGGTATTGAGTCTAAATAAACTACAGTGTGTGCGTTCATGGTGATGAAGGAACGTGTCGCCCTGTGCAACAGTGTGGATCACTGATGTGTTGAATAGTTTTTGGACAACAAAGGAGCTTGAATCTAAAATTCTGCACCAACATTTTTATGAAAACAGCAAAAAAAAGACTTTTTGAACATTATTACTTCATTATGAGATTATTTATTGGCATTCATGGTATTTGTATCCAAGACTTGCTTGGTTAAAATGTATTAATTCAGGAAGTTTCATTGAGATAGATCATAAACAAAAATATCCAGAATAATATTAAAGCCCTCAGAATTGCTCTTTGTTTACCCCTGACTTTTCATCTCGACACCAGCTGTTAAAAATGTCCCCCTTCAGTCCATGAAAGGTACAGGACAGGTGAGGATACCATGCTAACCTGCCAGACACAAAAATTGGAGTAAGTAATGACACACAAACACACAGTCCGGACCGAGCAGGGGGTTAAACAGGTCTGTTAGAGCGCGAGGAGAGGAGGCGGAGGAGGATAAGCTTAAGTGGAGGGTAAATTAAACACATGACACTCCAGCTGTTTACTCAGCGGTGCTTCTCTCGCTCTTTCTGCTCTCCCTTAATCGGCAAGATTATCTGATAGTAAGAGCTAAAGTCAGTGGATGAAGGGCACTGAAGTTAATGGTTGCAAAAATTATGCAACTTGAGTGGATCTAACATACTTATGCACACTAGACAAACTGGTGAAGACAGAGTGGATATGAATGTTTAGGATCAAACTGATTTAACCCTCTCAGACAAAATGTTCCAGTTGTTTGGCCCCCAATGCCAGACTGCAGCGTCTCCTCTGTGGCTGTATTTGCACCGCACAAAATGCTCAGTGGCAAATTCACAAAGAATAAACTGCAGCCGCCGATAGCACCATGAAATGCGAATCACTTGCATCCGCTATCCGCCTCGTCTTAAGTTCCGAAAAATGTAGCGCTAATGATATTACAGCGCAAACGCACCCATAACGTTTTGCAGCTGAGTGCAGTTTCCCTCTTTGTTTTGCGTCCGATTGCAATCATCTGTGTGACTAGGTATAGGAGGAGTGAGAGTCAGCAGTCCCCAACACACTGGCCGGATTTGGTGCCGTATAGACCGGGCTCGGGTCGGACTATACGCCTCTGCATTGGCAGAGCACACATGTGGGTGGGTGAAAAAATACATGATGAATGAGGAATGTTTTAATGACGTTCTCTGATTTTAGCAGTTTTTGTTTTAAGTTCAATAAATACCTGCAGTGACCCCACTGAGTCGGTGCGTCTCCCCATGAAGAGAGAAGCTGTGCGCATTGATGCACCAGGCCCTCCAGCAAAGCATTTCTCGTGTATTTTTTTTGTCTTCCAAAAATGACATGTAGGGGAGCTACATGCCGTGGCCGGAAAAAGCGGCACAATATTGCAATATTGACAATGCTGACAGCTTCATTGCAGAAGCGTAGCACCCACCCTCCGGTTGCCCCTCAGGTGAACATGGTTAGCTCTGTCAAGCCTTTGTTAGCTGCGTTAGCTCGATGTTGACATGTTGAGAGGCAATCGAAAGGCCACGATCTCAGATTTTGCACCTTTTAAAAGAACTGTCTGCATGTCACTTTTGTACAGCACTCTGTTTATGTCTTCTTTGACAATATATTCGCTATAGTGCCTTTAAAACCCTTGTGTCGTCTTAGGGGTCAAAAATTACCCGTCACTATGTTTAACAGCATAGGAAACCCCTTTAATGATCTTTTTTCAACTTGAAATTCAATGACTTTTCCTAGAATGACCCCAACATGAAGAAAAGTTAAACATTGCCTTTGTTCATATTTCCATAAAAGCTGTACACCAACAGGGTACACATCTTGTCTTAGGGGTCATTTTTGACCCAGTAGTTATAAAATCATTTTCATACTACAGAAACCATAAAAAACACACCACAACACACACACACACACACACACACACACACACACACACACACACACA
>NW_022280181.1:343846-376087 GCF_004355925.1 Anarrhichthys ocellatus
ACACACACACACACACACACACACACACACACACACACACACACACAAGAAATTGAGATTACGTGTGCTACTGATTGAACTCAAGGAAAACAAAAACTTTCTCGTGAATATGCAGCATGTCCCCTCCACGACCGCACACCTGGCTGAAGTTCACAGACATAATACAAACAAGATCAGAGAGAATAAACATTTCCTGAAAGCATTGTTTACTAATGGGGAATGCAGTCAGAGGCTATAGAGGTGCTGCAGATGACAGCACCCCCAGACAACTGGAAATGGATGGATGAGATTGACCTGCTCGGGCTTCTATTCTTAGCAGGTGTGTATAGGTCCCGAGGCGAGGCTGCATCTAGTCTTTGGGATGCAGAGAGTGGAAGGGCGATTTTCCGTGCAATGATGTCACTGAAAGTCTTTCATACTTTATCAAAAACAATACGATTTGATAATCGTGAGTCAAGACCTGCAAGGCGTGTGACAGACAAACTTGCGGCCATAAGAGAGGTCTGGGAGAAGTGGATTCCACTGATTAAACACAGTCTTTCTGCACTGTGAAGAGGAAAAACTTAGATATTCACAAAGTTTGTGATGAATGTTTCTTCATGCAAAATAGATTTGGGATTTAAAATGCGATCAAGCTGTTTTATTTTAGGGGTTTAGTGAAGGCGGGTCATTTTTTACCCTTAGGACAAGTAGTGTATACAGAAAGTGAAGACAACACAAGGGTTAACCCTCTTGGAAGTTTTCTTTTTTTTTTACAATATTGGATCAAAAGGGAATTTATTGCAGTTTTTGTTGACAATGATAAACAGAAGAAGACTCTAAAAACAAAGTGATCAAAATGAATTTCAATTGTTAAATACAAAATGCATGTTCTCATAAGTATTTATCTGTGTTTACCTGCAGGTTTGTGTTAATAGCCTCACACATCTGGCCGTTCAATTGTCAGTAAATCATTAAAAAATCATAAAATGAAAATAAATCTATTTAAGTGTCTAATCATTTTTGGGGTTTGTTTAGTCGTTTCTGAAGTAATAGCTTACCAGACCACTGCATTGAGTTGATCTCCAAAACTGTGTTTTAAATACATACTGTGTCAATAGTTTGTCTACAGATTGTCATCAGCATATCTCTAATATGTACTGTATATAAAAAATGTGGCCATATAATACACACAAACACACACGCACACACACACCCACACAGACAATGTCTTTGAACCACAGGGGAGTTGTTTATGGTAGAAACTTGAGAGTACTCATTTAAGATGGACAGCTGGCTGGAAGGACAAAATAACCTTTTGTGTCCAGAAGCCTCGAGACAATTTCAGCCAAACAAATCATTTTAAGACGTCCCAGCTGCGTCCAGCAGAGAGCTCAAACTTCTGACAAACACCCTGCTCTCATGGGACCTGAGCAGAAAAGTCAACCAACAATAAGTCACATTGTCAGAACATTACTAAACTTAACCGGCTGCGTGATGATTGACAACCCAGTCGGCAGACAAAATGTTGGCATTGTATGTTTCTGTGCAAAACATTGTCACTTTAAACTCGTGGCTTGGTCAGTGCCCCTTTGCATCAGAGATCGACGCACTAGGTACCTCTCACAGTTTTCAATGTGTTTGGATGAAGTGTCATTGTACGTGCATGGTGTCCTTTCAAAGTAAACTTACGTTTTCACGGGAAGTTAGCTTTAGGCAACACAACCACTTGGTTAGCTAAACAATCACGGTGGCAGTTAGCAAATCAGCTGACTTACTGGACTAACCATACTACCGAGTCACATGACTAACGACTGAGGTGGCGATACTACTAGTCATGCGAGTCGGCCTCCAATGCTGAGGGTGCACTGACAAAGCGACAGTATTTGACGAACACAGAGTGATAACGGCTTGCTCTACATTCTATGTCGACATTTCTGAAACGATATATATGTCACGCTTGCAGAGATGCACAATGCCACGGGTGACTACATAATGATTGCCCTGAGCGGACTTCCTCGCATAACGTTATGTAACAAGCGCAACAACGTTCACATTGGTTGCTCTGTCTCCCCTGACCGCACATCCCTGATTGAATTCATGTTTTTGCATTCAGAGCAAGTGACGTATTGAAAGTTGTGTGGTATAATGACTAGTATAAGAAACGAGAAAGTCCTTTTAAGGGGGTCGATTATACACAGGACTTTCACCAAGGAGAACACTGTTCATGGGAAACCAACCTGTCATCATGAAAAGTAAAAAACAAATGATGATAAAATAAAATAAATATTAATATTTCTCTACTGATCTGTGCTATAAATGTAATTTCTGTATGATTCCAATCATTTTTATAATCAAAATCGCTGAATTTGCGCATGTCCTGTTCAAACAGAGAGGAAACACGCAAGGTGAGGCAGCGACGAGCTGGGCCTCATCTCAGATTGTGCAATCCTTCACCAACTGGGTTGAGCACATGCCTTTAGCTTTCTCATTGTTTGTCACCACTGTAATATTTGTAGACACTTTTATTTAATGTCCTTTCTTTCCATAGAATAGGTCATGTATTTCACGTATGTGTAGAACATATTTAGTCGTTGCTGATCTGACAGAAACCGCAGTGAAAAAGCACAGAGGGGAGGCAAACAGTACCTCTGCCTCAATGAAGGGGGTGCGCGAGAGTCGATTTTTGACGGACCCGCGCTGAAGTCAAGCTGCACAGAGCAGATCGACCCAGACAGGAAGTCAGACACCGAAAAGGGATAGAGCATCCGGATCGCGGCGCACACGCTCCCGGTGGAATTAAATATGTACCTTACCTATATGTACCTTACTTATCAGAATCCTGATATGAAACATGAAAAACAACCAGTAGTCAATGTGCAAGCTGCCATTTGAATGGTGGTTTAAGATACTCTATTGGGTTTATATATTTGTAAATCTGACTCTGAAAGTGTCAGTGCCTCACCAGCCACGAAACTCACCGCACGTCACTGAATCCAATGTATCCGTGGTTTGCAGAGCAACAATGCCAACCCAATTTTCCTGGTGACTGGGTTGTGATTGAACATTGCATACACACACAAACAAACGCACACGCACACACTTTGTGATCAGTTCCCTTTGGATTACACACACTAAACGGAATATACACATCGCACCACCACACCAGTTTTTTTCCATCAGCAGTTTCTCCATGTACTTTGCTCACTCATACACTGCTGACATTTGGGGGGCAGACAGAGACAGATAGCAGCCTTGATTGATAAAAAAAGAAAGTGATGTCAGAGAGAAGAAACCTAGAGTGCACCAGAGAGCGAGACTCGCCAAATTATTCTAAATTTTACATTTTGTAAAAGATTTGTGGGAGAAGTTGCAGTTTTAAAGTCCCAACTGCAAAATCAACAGCTAAGAATGTCGACTCCTCAGACACATTTTTACCTTAAGAAACTCTTATTACACTTGACAAATGCAAACAAACAAATCTGTATCAAAGGAAAATACATCTACATGAAAAGTGGAGAGTGTCATTTGAGAAAAAATTAGTATCTGGGTATGTTTTTAGTCTTTCTAGTCAGGCAACAGCAATATTTTATGCTTCTATTTGAAGACAAAAACTATAAAAATGCACTCTTTGAGATTTCAATAGTGCACATCTGAAGTTCCTGCTGGACAGAGCGTTTTAGAAATATCTCACGGGAACTTTACAAAAAGCTCCAAAGCCACTTCTTGTGGAACAAACTGAACATACTGTCCCAAACCTGTGGTACATTTTTCAACACATGTATTTCCATCACTGTTTATCCCATTATTTATTTGAATAATGCGATAAATTCATCTTCTAGAGCATGCAAATGTCACGGGACATAATGAGGACTCAAATGCAGACAGTCAGGTGAAGAGAAAAGGGTTTAATGACAAACCAAAAACACACAGGGAATCCAAGGACAAGAAACGAGGGGGGAAATCCGGCTGGACAAGGCAGAACAGGCAGGCTGAAAAACCGGGAACAGGACGACCAAAAATGGGCGGGTAGGTAGAAAACAAACACAATGATCTGGCAGTGAGTGAGTGAAAGACAGGGGTTTAAATAGTGACTAGAACAGGTGAGGAGAGTTGTGCTGATGAGGGAGAGTGTGACTGACAGGTGCACTGAATGAATTGATTAGGGACAAGTGAAGGAAGTGAGGAGCTACAGAAAACCACACACACAAAACACCCAAGGCAAAGCCTGATTGCGACAGCAAAACTTTTTCTCGGCTTTGAAATTTGCCATTACGTCTCCGCTTTTCTGAATTTGCTACATCATAATTAAAAAAAGAAATCCTTGGATGGAAACCAAGTGAGAGAGAGAGGATAGGACATTTCAGAGAGGATAGGAGAGATAACTTGGAGAGAGGGGAAAATGGGGAGAATTGGAAGCATCTGAGAGTTGGGCCGGCTAATTAATTTCCCAGTGGTGCAACACATTTGCTGGAGGCCATGTAAACACTCTCCTCCCCTCCGTAGCATGGCTTTTTAAAGGGATCAGCTGCCTATTTAGCTACAGATTAGCACTCTGTGGGTTTATCTCCCACCCTGAGAGCAGAGGAGACGGAAGACGAGGACAATGGTGTGAAGGGAAGAAGGGAGATAAGAGGGAGGTAGGAAAGGGCAAGAGCGAGGAGGGAGAGATGTGAAAGAGAGAATGGAGAATAAAGAGGAGGATGAATACAAATACAAAAAAGGAGAAGGAAGATTAGAAGAGAAGAGTGAGCTAAAGACTGTAAAAGGAGGAGAACGAAAAGATCAAACAGGGAGCAGAAAGCAGGGAAAGAGTACCCCCAAAAAAGATATATACTAAATAGGTACTGTGTGTATATATATATATATATATAGATACATATATACACCTTTTGGTTAGGTCTAGGCAACACAATTACTTGGTTTTATGAATCAAAGCCTTAATTGTATCTCTATTTTTTTTAATCAAAATGTATACTTTAAACAAGCCAAACAATATTGGTCACCATCAGCCACTCCCATTGACTGCTTATGTGCCTGTTGTGTGTGAATTTCAGTGTCAGATCAGAGGGGTTAATCTGAGGATGTTTGTTTCAATATGTCTGTGTTAATCGTGCATCTAGATGTGGCGGTGTGTGTTGTAGGTGGCCCTCTTTTTATGCTTCATGGATCAGTAGTAAAATGGCAAAAACAATACAATTATTAACAGAGACTCGAGCAATTATTTTATAGCTGTTTCAGAACCATGGACAGCATTGTTTGTTGTGTCTAGTGCAGGCGGCAACCTCCGGTTCTGCCGAATGAATCCAATAAGGAAGTGTCTTAAAACTTGCATTCTCTCTACTGACCAGCAGGAGGCGACTGTTCTGGTTGCAAAAATAAGACAGATTGTATAGAAGTCTATGAGAAAATGACCCTACCTCTCACTTGATTTATTACCTCAGTAAACATTGTAAACATGAGTTTATGGTCTCAATCGCTAGTTTCAAGTCTTCTTCAATACAGCATGATGTTCATTTAGTAAATGATGGTCTCTTTAGAGTCAAATAGACTATAAAGCAGAGTACGCTTTAGGGCGGGGCTACTGTGATTGACAGTATGCGGCTACGTCAATCCTCCACATTCCAAATATGGTAACTTCCGTTCATTGGTTGCAAAGAAAATAACATGGCGGCAGCCGTAATCCAAGATGGCGACGGAGAAATCGCCGAACTCAAGGCTTCAAAACGGCATGATGACGACGTCCACTTCTTATATACAGTTTAATACGTGAAACGTTCTTGGCAATAGACCGTATTCTGATTCTGATATGTAGTACTATGATTTTATGTGAGTGCTCAGATTAATTAATGTAGTCTTTGATGTTGAAACAGTAGCGCTGTGGGATTCTTTGGAGCACACCGGACTTCGAGTCTTCAAGGTCAGCAACAACTTTGTTCATCAAACACTCCGGGCTTGAATGTAACGGGGCTGGTTTGGCTTTTGATGATGCGTGATGAAGTCGAGTAGTTTTCTTCAGACACTTGTTTTATTGATGTGTGCAAACCAGTACATTCTGCTTGAAAGAAGAGCGGACAAGTAGCAGAAGAGCAAGCACCAGATCAATCATGGTGGTTAGGTCCGTTTCACCAGTGAGTTACTGTTACTGGTAAGGCGGCACTATGAGGAACCTCTGCTGCTATGGTTACCATTACATCCCCCACAGAGAGCTGGTAGGTATTCACATCATGCCCCCTCCAATCAACTCACATTACCAATCAATAATTCATCAATTAACTTTCAAGCAAGCCTGTCCTGTGAGACCCCGTAGATGTGCTAAAAGTGTGTCATCGTTTTGAGGTCGTTGTGTGGGTTAAAATTACTTATTTTTTTATCTCTCGCTCTTTGTTGCGGTTGACTTTCTTTCCCTCCCTCCCTCTTTCTCATTTTACAGCTCTCAACCTTTATGACTCCGACCCAAAAAGCCTCAGTTGGATAAATGAAATGAGACATTTCAAACATCCACTGGAAACACAGAACATCCAGAGCCTCTTCAAGCAGTGTGTTCTTTAGCAGCGAGATTTGGGGTAATTTTGTTGATTTTTAGCAAATATTCACAACCAAAGCAAATTTTCTTAAATATGAAAGGTATCTACTTCAGTGCCCGGGCTGGGCAAACCCTCCAAAAACCTCTGCAATTAAGAATGTTGTGGTTGTTGCTGTACTAAAGATACAAATCAGTCAAACTAAATACATCATGAAGTACTCATTTTATGTAAAAGTGCAAAAATTTAAAAATAATGAAAGAAGAGGAGAGGCACAGACGGACCAATACAATTATTTTTTTAAATAGTGAGGGAGGGGTAGCAAAGAGAGAGGTTGGAGCAGATGTGCCATTTCTCCATCAAAGCCTCCGAGTACAATGGGAAATAAAACACAAGAGTGAACAAACAAATGGCAGATAAACAAACAAGCTGGTGTGAATACACACGCAGCGGGGTGCCTCTCATCCCTGCTGGGACAGCGGGCATCCCCCCATCTGCCCCTCCACTCCTGCTTCATCGGTTTCACCTCAATCTATCAGCTACACAGCTGTCTCAAGTCTCAGCCCGTCATCTACAGTACGCCCCGGTATTCTCCATTATCTCCCCTTCATTATCTTCAGTGAGCGGAAGAATTTAACTCCAGTAATCCTCAGCATGATGGGATATCACTGAGAGATCTGATACACCGAAGTCCCCTCCCACCAGGTTCCTGAGGCTGGAGCTCGAATTCAAATTCACATCAGGTCCTCCTTCACCTAACCTCACCCCTGCAGTTAGATTTTTGGCAATTTACCTTACAGTTTGTGCAGTCACCAATGGCAGGTGTAGCAGTTAAGTTGGTATTTCTTTAATTCTTAAATGGACAACATTACAAGAGATATTACGAATGTAACAAAGCAGCAGTGTGGTACCACATGCCAGGCATAAAAAGACCAGTGGAAGGTGATAGAAATCAATAAATCATACACAGAATCCAAAACAATTGCATTTCAGGGCAAAGTGTCATATATTCAAATGAAGACTGAGATGCACCCAGAGCTGAGGCTGAGTTTGCAAACCTACTGAACATGTATGTCCTGCCAATACATTCTCAGTCCCAACATCGCAAACACCGCTTAGTCAGTGGGCCTACACTTCAAACTCCGAAGCTCGAAGTAACCCTCTTGTCAGTCCGTGTCAGAGACGACGTGTTAATTTCCGCTCATTATACAGTATGTACAGTGTCTTTTGAAAATAAAATCCATAGGTTTTTAGATGTACTTACACAACAAATCTAACAGGTTTAAGCAACAGATGTACATGTGTAGGAAAAAGAGGTACTTGGTTAGGTTTAGGCAACAAAGGTACTTGATCATGTATTGGCAACAGAAGAGCTTGGTTGGGTTTAGGCAGCAGGAGAACCTGATTAAGGGTTAGGAAACAGGTTCAGGTTTAGGCAACAGAAGAACTTGGCTGGGTTTAGGCAACAGAAGAACTTGGCTGGGTTTAGGCAACAGAAGAACTTGGTAAGGTATAGGTATGAAACAAACAACATCCATTCTACAACGTAGTCAGAGGTTAGATTGCATGGGTTGCTTCTGAATAAATTGAGGTAATTTTCATTCAACCACTTATTTTCAGGTATGTATAGCCCTAACATTTACAACATACCTGAACCACACACCATATCAAAATAATCTGAGCATAAATATAGCAAATGACAGTTTAACATCCAAACCATAACAAAAAAACTTGTAGTTGTTTATAAGAGGTTGAGAGTGGTGACAGTAACTGTAATATTCAGTGGAGGCTGGTGGAAATGTTCTCGGTAGGGCTGTGCCACATCCAATCAATTTCAGCGAACATCTATGATTTAAAACACGCATTACTACTTTGCAGTTAAATATTTAACATTTATTCCAAACTCGAAAAAAAGCAGTAAATAACACTTTGACAAATTCGTCAGGACATCTTATTTTTGTCACCCTCACAAGCAATTCAGTATAATATAATAATATATATCATATAATAATATTCAGTATAATATAAAACACACACATATATATATATATAGAATATAGAATAGAACATGTTTGTTGGGGAAACCAATAGGGAGGTAAAGATCAGGAGAAGTAAACATGAAGTGTAATTATGAATACTGATGTTAAATTAAGCTATGATGAGTTTTCACTGTTAATTTACCATCTCAATTAAATGTTGATGCCTCCATGACCAAGTTAAGCGGATGACTGAGGACAACTATGTAGAAGAAAAGATGTTCACTTTGCCTAATATGTAGCTTGACAGAGTTCTCCATGTGTGCCCTGGTGTTCTCATGTTTCCTTACCTCCTCATACCTCACTCCCTAACTGTCCGTGCTGGATCTGTCCCCGTTGTTTTAAAAAGCATCAGCTAGCCAAACCTGTCTGGTGTACAGCTACTAGAGAAGCTTCACATGAACTGCTTCACCTGCAGTTTCTCTGCCAAAGTTCTCCTCTCAAACGGGTCTTGGAGGAGTAGTGTTTCGCGCTCGCCTGTAGAGACTAGTCCTGACGAGGACGCGCAGTTTGGGGCGATACAAATTTAGCCCCATGCTGAATCTATTTGACGACGCTGATTGGCTAAATTGTATGTCATTCATTCATATCTTTAATCAGCAATTGGCTAAACTGCTTCACAGACCTGCCTCCTGTGGGCCATTTTTTCAGCGCTGCTGAGACATGCAGACAGGCGGAGAGGACGTGCAGGAAAAGCATATATTTTTTCGCAGATATCATATTTGACACACATTACTGGGTGCATTCTATGTTTCAAAAACACAAATATTGATAATGATGACCTGATTTTAAAAGGGAGCACAGTTTGAAGACCACGAGATGACCAGCTTTGTAAAGTCAGGTAGGTCCAAAGTCACCTACCTTCACTCACCTCATCTGAGGATTAGTAGTCATGCACATATAACCACCTGAACCTGTGTAAAGTTAGTATGTGTTTGTTTGTATGGAGGCGTGGGTTCAAATCTCATTTCTGACTGCCAGTGATTTTAATTCACTGCCGCTGTTATTCTGTAAAATGCCTCTGAACAGCAGATCAACCACTATACTAATTGATTCACAATTTTATGTATATATATACACAGTATATGATACCTAAATTTTAAATGTACGTATGTAAACATAAATGTATAAATAAACACAGTAATAAATAAATACATGAAATATACAAATGAATAAATACAGATACAAGGATCTGACTTTTTCCATCCCTATACCGATAATGAAACCTGGGTTTTGTGTATCGGCCAATACCAAGTACCGATCTGATACCGGTGTTATTAATTAACTGTATGTCTCACTGTGTGGAAGTTCCAATGATCATTATTTTATGTCTAAGGCAAAATCAGGCTTGACTTAAACATTGCTTTCCTAACTTTGAAAAACAAAATGAGACAAATAAATACATAGATAAAAATGTACTGAATTGTTATTTATTTAAATATTGGTATCCAATACAGGATCTACATGTCGTCACCGATAGCTGATTCAGCTATTTGAGTCAGTTTTAGACTGATATCAGAAATATGTTTCGGTATCGATGCATCTGAATAAATAAATAATATTAACGATAATTAATACTATACAAGCGTTGGTGCTCTGTGCAGCAGTGTGGGCGGGGCTTCAGGTCTCTTCAGACAGTTGATGATGTCGTCAGCGGGTCTTTACAGCCCTCTGCTCACTTCTGCTGCTGGATGCTGGATATATTAACCTTTCTAATGCATTTCCTTGCCATAAAACCTTGAATTGCAGCTGTGTTTGAAAGGTGCTGTGACATTAAATGAACCTTCTTGCCTTAAGTTCTCAAGCCACTTTAGACTCGTACTAAACCAGCAAAATGTTGCAGAAAGTAATGTTCAGGTGTTTTTAATAGAATTATTCTCTTTAGATGACTAACAGACTATAGACACTATATTTGGGCCAACATGTCAAATCAGTTGAGCCAACTTACTGTATATTTTCAGGCTGTTGGGTGCAAATGAGAACTCATCAGTGATTGTCCCTGAATTTATACATCAAAATGTATTTTTACACATTAAAATATTAAACATGACCGTAGTACAACTTAGAATTTTCAACAACAACGATTTACAAGCATGACATAATTAAAACACACATTCAATTAAATTAAATTAAATTTATTTTTGTATATCACGAATTAAAAATTTGCCTCAAAGGGTTTTACAATCTGTACACATACGACATCCTCTGTCCCAGAACCCTCGCATTGAAACAGGAAAAACTCCCCCAAAAACCCCTTTAACGGGGAGAAAAGAGGAAGAAACCTGTGGGAAAGCAACAGAGGAGGGATCCCTCTCCCAGGATGGACAGAAGTGCAATAGATGTCGTGTGTACAGAATGAACCCTAGGGGCGTGGGGTTATTTACTGTAAGGGTACTTCTACTTTATCTTGCTGATTATAACATACTCGACTAAGGTTTTGAATGCAGGACTTTTACTCGTCGTGGATTGTTTCATCAGTATGGTATTAGTACTTTTACTGCAGTGAAGGATCTGAATAATTTTTCCTCCACAAATTACTTGTTAGTGAGTTTGGCAAACAGTTAATATACAAAGAGTGGTTAGGCTTAGGGGCTCCAGATCCGGTCAAGGATCTGGAGCTATTTATTTTAAAGGCTACGACACATTAACATGAATTTTGTGACCGTTGGACCGAGCCAGGCTAGCAGTTTAGCCCTGTTTCCAGTCTTTATGCTAAGCTTGGTCCGGGTGCTGGATGTGATTTTTCCCAGCCTCACCTGCTGCGTCCTGTCAGTCAGGAAGTTTGTGATCCACTGACAGGTGGAGGCTGGCACAGTGAGCTGGGAGAGTTTGGGTTGGAGTATTGCTGGGATGATGGTGTTGAACTGTTATGGCCATAACTTCTGGACACAGGGAGAAATGCCCCATTGTCTTGATGTTAACACCTCAGCCAGCCACTTTCACACAACCCCCGCTCCAGCACATTCCTCAAACCCCCTCTCACAGACACTTAATGCATGAAATGACCAGACTCCTACAAGTAAATATACTGTATCACATTATATCCATAATTAGGAGCTTTAAAACTTAAATTCCTCACAGAACACGGAGCTGAAGTCCACAAACAGAACCCTTGCATATGACCCTGGGGAGTCGAGGTGTTGCAGCATGTAGTGCAGTCCCATGTTGACTGCATCATCCACCGACCTGTTAGCACGGTAGGCAAACTGCAGGGGGTCCCGCAGGGTCCATGTGATGTGCTTCAGGTGGGTCAACACTAGTCTCTCAAAGGATTTCATGACCACAGACGTCAGGGCGACGGGCCTGTAGTATTCATCCTGTGATGGAGGGTTTCTTGGGGACCGGGATGATCGTGGAGCGTTTGAAGCAGGAGGGGACTTCACACAGCTCCAGTTATCGGTTGAAGATCTGTGTGAAGATGGGGGCCAGCTGGTCAGCACAGACTTTCAGGCAGGAATGTGACACACCGTTTGGGCCTGGTGCCTTCCTGATCTTCTGTTTGTGGAAGAGCCGACTCACATCCTCTTCGCAGATCCTCAGTGCCGGTGGGGGGTCGGTTGGGAGAGATGAGGAGGAGGCAGGGGGTGTAGATGTTTGTTTGATGATGATGGGGCAGGTGGGGGGTGTGAGGGTAGGCTTATCAAACCTGCAGTAAAACACATTCAGGTTGTCAGCCAGTTGGTGATTGGCCTCAGTGGGGGGGGATGGCCTCCTGTAGTTCGTGAGTACTTGCAGGCCTCTCCAAACTGACATGGGGTCGTTGGCTGAGAACTTTTCCTCCAGCTTTTCAGTGTAGCTCCTCTTAGCTACCCTGATCTCCCTCGTCAGTGTGTTTCTGGCCTGGTTGTATGGATCCTGTCCCCACTTCTGTAGGCCTCCTCCTTGGCTCGACGAAGCTGCCTGAGTTTCTCAGTAAAACAGGGTTAATTGTTGTTGAATGTGCAGAAGGTTTTTTTCGGCACACACATGTCCTCACAAAAACTGATATATGATGTCACAGTGTCAGTGAGCCCATCCAGGTCTGTAGCAGCAGCCTCAAAAACACTCCAATCAGTGCAGACAAAGCAGGACTGTAGTTCCAGCTTTGCCTCATTGGTCCATCTCTTCACAGTCTTCACCACAGGCTTTGCAGATTTTAGTTTCTGCCTGTAAGTCGGGAGAAGATGGACCAGGCAATGATCAGAGAGTCCCAAAGCTGCACGAGGGACAGAGCAATATGCATCCTTTATTACAGTGTAGCAGTGGTCCAGTGTGTTTTTGTCCCTGGTGCTACACTTAATATGTTGTCTGTATTTAGGCAGTTCTTTGCTGAGGTTTGCTCTGTTGAAGTCCCCAAGAACAATGAGCACTAACAAAACTATATATGTGACATATGATTGTGTACTAAGGAGGGTGGTAACAGGACCATATGGGTTATCTCTGCCTTTGCTCTGATAAGAGGAAGTAACCAAATGGGGGTTGCAGTTTAACCAGAGAATGTTTAGGTGTGAAGATTCCCAGAGATAATCAAAGGTAACAAAGACACGTGTCTTTGAGTGACGAGGCTCAGAAGAGGAAGGGGATGACTGGAGGGGTCAATGGGGAGCTTGAAACTGCTGATCAATTGTTATAATGTAAATACCTGATGTTCCCCCCTGCTGTGTGCTGAGATGTTTAAGAGCAGGAGACAAACTGAACTCTTGGCTCATCCTCTGCAGACTGTGTTGCAGTCAGTATGACAGTGAAGCCTTCTCTGCGCAGAGAATGAATACTTTAAAGACAAACTTCTTTCCTCAATGTTTCTTGTTTCAGTATTCAGTATTATAGAACTCACTCGGTACTATTGAATAGTTTTTCCACCACAAACTTGGCGTTACGAACAGGATCCCTTGAAAGATCATCGGGAACCGACTGCGGACGGGGACTGATCATCCAGGAGGCTTCTCCTCCTGCCTCTGTGCCTCCACACATTCTGGAGAGGACCGTTCAGTGGTTCCTGAGCATCTTCACTGGCATCCTAAAGGACCTGATTAAGTCCAGATAGACTTCTAAACATCCGGTGAGATACTGAAATTTGGAAGATTGACTCTGAAGGATTGTTTTGGGGTTTTTGTTCAATTAAAGTCAAATTGGGATTTAAAAGTGCACTGATTTAGGAAATAGAATATTTTTGTCAATATTCATATCAGCATTTAACAGGCATGTGTGGATATTTGTTGACATCTCATATAAATGCTGCTGTTCGTGAAAAGTTGGGTAGATACGGTAATATAGGATACTACTTTTAGGAGTGTTCGAAGAATATTGCTGAGTAAAGGAGGACAGGGAGAAAAGGGTGAGTGTTGGATAGTCACGTTTGTTAGGGTTAGAACAAAGGATGAAGAGCTGCAAGGCCGCAGGACCTCTCTCTCTGCTGCGAACGTCTTACTGCGCACGCGCAGCAGAAAAAATGAGCTGGATCCGGTTCAAAATTAAAAACAATATTTAATGTACTACACAAAGTTCACTTACAAATTGAATTAACTATCAATAGTAATGTTCTCGAGAACAGAGACCACATGCACGCATCTCACTCACAGGCCTGAATTCAGGTTCTGAAAAACAAGAGCGGAAGTGGTCTGAGGAATGCTCTCTTGAACGTTGTCTTTTATATCCCCTGACAGTCGGAAAGTGTCCGAACTGTCCTACAACGTGTGAATGATCCTCCGTTGATCAGTGATTGGCTCCATTTGAATCCTGTCCCCTCCCTGGATCGATCCTTTGTGGCAAACATCCTGACTCCTCCTCTCTGTCCTGCTGGTCAGCTTGGCATTTGACCGTCCCACTGGCCCCATCCTCCATCGATGAGGTCGCCTCCATTTGCTGCTGCATGTCTGTGAAGCCTCACTCAGAATCCCTATCTGACCCTCAAGACTTACAGTGTTTTAATACCTACAGTGACTATACTTCTATGATCTAATACATTCAATGAGTTAATATACTGTAACATATAATATCCTCTATAAGTGAGGATATTATAAACATAATACATTCCATATGGAAACATATTGTGACTAACATATTTATTATTGTGACACTTCTACTCACCATTAGGGGTGTTATTTAATCCTACTAATAATGCGTTTAATACTGAAATTCTCCACACGTTAAATACATTAAAGGTTGAATATCTTACAGGTAGACATTAAACACTGAAGTCCTTTAACCTAAGAGGAAGAATCCGTAAGGAGACTGGAAAGAAAAAGATTAGACTTAGAATCTGTAAGGATACATGTGTCTGTAATAAAGGGTTAGACTACGAAATGTGTCTAGGTCGGCTTAACTTTGATTGTGCCCTAAACAAATCCAAAGACTCACGGTGACGACTGTGTTTAAAGTATAAGTGTACACTGACTGTGCCTCAAAATGGGTGCACAGGGAAGTAACCAGGTTCCTCCACCTGAAGGGCCTAATGTCATTTTCATGAAGAAAAAGTATTGTGAAATGAGTTGTCAACATCTGAATGAATGGGTTAATGAATGTGGGTTTCCTCAAGGAGGATCATTTAACAGATCAGATTAAAAAAGTTACGGAAATGATAGAAAGTCACAATAGAAGTTAGAAGTTAGAAATAGAAAATGTGGAAGGATGAATCTGAAAGTAGGGAAAGAAAGAAATGGTGTAAAAAGATGTCTGAAGTAAATAAACCAAATGAGAAAGAGGCAGATAAAGCTTCTCAGAAATCTTCTTCTCTCTATCCCTCACTGCACAGGGTGGATCCTGAACTCGACGCATGTCCTCCCCCACCTCCACCATATGTGGCCCCTCCACCCAGTCCAGCAGCACAGCAAGGCCCGCCCACACCAAGACAGCCTGACTTCCACCCATCTCCAACCAGCCCACCTGCCAGCAACCTCACGAGCACGATCTCCTCCGTCGCCAACCTCATGCAGCAGGCCACACACGCCATGTCCTGACTAGGCACCCCAGACAAGTCACCTGTGAACAACTGGAGACGCAGTGAGAGGTTCCTTCAACCACTCATGTGACACCAGAAGTGGACGAGGACCATGAACGGACAACGACGAGGACAGACTTGAACTCTCATTCCCGATGGTCCAAATGGAGCAATGATGGTCCACAGACCCTGGACTGACAGAGACATGACCGACGCCCTGGCACATCTGCCAGACCCCCAAGTATCAGGCATAAAGTTTGGTGATGAACTTATCGTATTCTGCCGTGAGTTTAGCCCCACTGAAGGAGAACTCAGACGCCTCCTCGTGAAGAAACTTTGCCCAGCCAACTATGCCAAGGTTCGAGCAGCCTGTCAAGGAAATGCCAGACAGGTACAAACCATCTGGGATCATGCTGACAACGCTGCATATAGAGACATGATTACCGTACTGGTTACAGCTTTCACAATTGCTTTCCCGCCGAGAATCAACATGACAAAAATAACATCATGCAAACAAAAGCCTGGTGAAACTGTAGCAGACTATTACGCCAGACTCCATGTAATTTTCAACGAGCACAGTGGTCTGAGGGATAAGAAGCACCTGTCTGAGAAATGGATATATAGTTATAAATAAATAATTGTATATATATGTCTGTGTGTTTTATATTATACAGAATATTATTATATGATATATATATTATTATTATATTATACTGAATTGCTTGTGAGGGGGACAAGAATAAGATTTCCTGATGTGTTTTAATGTTATTTACTGCTTTTTTTCATGTTGGAATAAATGTTAAATATTTAACTGCAAAGTAGTAATGCGTATTTGATACCTTCATTTTTTTTGCATTAAATCATTCTGGGATGTTTGCGGAAATTGATTGGATGTGGCACAGCCCTACCTGGAACATGTTCCACCAGCCGCAACTGGTTTTTAGAATTATTATTATTATTATACAAAAGGATAAATGATATAGATATATAAATCATATATAGAATTACTGGCAACACTGGAGGGCCATGGTGCCTTAAAGTTTACATTTAAGTGACCCACTGATGATGTACACTTGACTTTCTGTAAGTTGAAGTTTCTTTATGTTGATATTTTTAGAAAATGTTAAAGTGGATGAAAGTTACTTCTTTTTTTTTATTCAGCTGGACCACTGGAAAAATGACAGGGGGAATCAGGAGACATATGAGGACACATCCTTTGCAAGAAGCCAAACACATCTTACAGATTATTGATGATGATGATGATGAAAGGCAAACATTGACACATATACAGTCCAATATTTGTATGCATATTTAAAGAAATCCATCCACGCCTGGGAATTAATGGACCTACTGCAGCTCAGAGAGCACTTGAAGTTTTATATAATACTTACAAACACACATACACACACAGATGAACATGCAGCACCGTACATTCCTGCCACCTGGGAATATCCAGCAAGTTATACACATATGTATGCTGTCAGAACACATAGGAGCAGTTGAATGCACACAATCCGGTATGTAAGCTTGTGCACACACACACACGCACACACACAATGTGGCCCATGAGAAATCCCCACATGAGATTTGAGCTCAGTGGGCAACCGTGATTCTCTTTGATGTGTTTGAGTCCACTGGGAATAATTCTGCACATAGGAAATCGTATTCTATATTTAGTGCTGACCATTAAAACAAGCCTTTTGCTCTCTTGTCATCCCACACATATGTATTTTGCAAATCAAGTATATGATAAACTCATCCCTCTAAATATACGGAATGTGAAAAATATGTACGAGGGAGAAAAAACTGTAAAATGTGTGTAGTTCCAAACTGTTATTGTATATATTACAAATTCTGTTGGTACTAAAAATGTGTTGTATTTTTTTCTCTCTTCTTCCTTGACACCAGAGGTTTGATTAAACACACAGTGTAACGTTTATCTGGGTTTCCTCGGCTTCTACATGTTTTCAGTGTAACTGTAGACGTGTCAGATGGCTCAGGGCTTTGACAACATTTTTACACTTAGCTTTGTCGTGGAGGATCTGAGAGAGCTGCAGTATGAAATATATGAATGGGATGCTGGCAAAAGGTAAAAAAAGCATCTAATAAATTATAGCATGCAAACCCACGCTCACACTTCCCCATCTGAGAAGATGCACAACTCAGACACATGCAAACACAAACTGTAGAAGGCGCTGGCATTTTTAACTTTGATTTGGCAAAATGATCCATTTACAAACGCTTTTAAAAAAGTTGCACTCGTGTACTCAAAATCCTGCTAATTACTCAGACAGATTCATAAGGGTTTACAGTGTGAAATCCATAATGGTGATGGTCCACACAGACAGGGGACTTGTGGTCCTCAGGGAGAAACACGATGTGGTTTTGTTGGTGTTTCAGAAACCCACAGAGATTGCAGGAAACACTTTTCTGTGCACATTTATAATAAGACGTCCAATCAAAAATTAAAGTGCTGACGTTCTGATATTCAAAAGGAGCTCATTATACCCCACACTCTACTCAATTTATTCACATTCTATCTTTTTGAAAAACCTTCATGTTGTGGAGCTTCTTTTCCCCTTCCCTTTCCAATCCTTTATAGCTCTTATTTTATTCAAGCCTTATCTTTAGCAGCGGCTTCCTGCCCTCAGTTCTCTCCTCCTTTCTATCTTCTCACAGAAGCAGACTTTGTAAACTATACATGTAAAAAAAACAAGCAGTATTGTCTTTTATCATGCTTATTTCAAGATCATCAGCATGCAGCAATCTCTGAGAGCATGCTGACACAAGTCCACTGAAATCATTGAAATGAGCTTAAGGCAAATTAAGCCCAAGGTTTGCTTTAATAAATGGCAGCGTTATCTACAAGTCAGGACTCCTTTGCGTTCCTCCACATCGACTCAGGCTTTCTATGTTTTATAACATTTAACAAAAGTCATCCAGGGAGCAGTGGAGGGGATTATTCTGATTGGACATTGTGTGTGTCTATTGCTGTGCGAACAAATGCAAATCAATAATTCCCTGCTGGGAAAAAAAGAAAGTCCAACTTCTGAATCCACTATGCGTAAGCTTTTATATGTGATTCTAGGACAGCTCAAATGATTCTGGCTGCATACGTTTTAGTGAAAACACAAGCTATAAGTGGACTGAGAACTGAACATACCCACAATTAGTGGTGTAACGGATCACGGATCGATCCGTGATCCGTTCGGATCACCCCTCTTTTACACTTTAATCATCATAGTGTGTAATACAGTTTTACTGCTGCTGTTCCTCTTCAAGTAACAAGTCCCCGAATATCAATGCAGAGTGTCAGTGAACAGGTATAAAGCAGTAGTGTGTTCACGTGAACGGAGCAGGTTAGAAGCATTTAAGTCATGGCGAGCGGAGGAACTTCAGAAGCCCCCGGCGTCATTTAAGTCGCAAGTTTGGGAGCATTTTGTCTTCCCTGTAACTTATAATGATGGATGAGGGTGGTGGACGAAACCGGTACGGTATGTAGGCGTTATTTAAAGAGAAAGACACACGACAACGGCAACATCGAGCATGTCCACACATATGAAGAGCCACCATCCGGTCTGTTAGCGACGGGGGACACTATGTTGTAGAAAACAAAGGATTTCTAAATCTGGTTAAAATTCTTGAGCCACACTACGAAATCCACTCACGCACCCACTTCAGCATGAAGCTTGTTCCAGGCCTCTATGAAAAGGAAAAGACTGTAGAGACTGCTTTCACCACGGCGGAGTGATTCATAGTCCGGTGCTGCAGACACGCCCCCTCTGTGAGAGTCACACTTGACACACACCTGGGGCAGGTGCTGACAGAACTATCAGAGTGGAAGCTAGACAGGCCCAATAATATTCCAGTCACCACAGAAAGGTCTACCCTCTCCCCAGACAATGGAGATATTCTCATCTTTTTGAAAATAATGTCACAGTAATGGTAAACATTATTTCAGTGTATTTGAATGACATAACCTGACAGGAAGTAAACATAGACCCAAGTTGTTGCCGGGCTGTTCAGTTCAGTTGAAACAGTGGAAGCTAGCTCACTGGCTGTTTCTTTCTTTCAATATTGATCAAAGGACGAGGATATCAACATACCTCATGTTGCACTTAAACTTATTATTTTTATTTATTTATTTCATTTTGTTTCAAATTGGACATCTTCAATATTTTTGTTTTCATGTAAGATTATAGCCCAAAGTTCTTTGCTTTAAGTGTTCTTGAAGTTCTTTAATTAATAAATGGAAAACAAAGTTATATTTGTCTGCTCCCCTTTTCTTTGTTTATCCGAAAAATGATCCAAACCGTGACTCAAGAACCGTGATCCGAACCGAACCGTGAGGTTTGTGATCCGTTACACCCCTACCCACAATGCAACACTCTGTTGGCATTCGGTTCCCAATGTTATGAATATGTACATTTTTAATCTTCAAATACTATAAAATCTCCACTTCTTTCAACATATTTCACTAACATACAAACACACTCCTTTTTAGTGACGTATTTGTGTTTTGATTGGACTTTATTGACACTGAACTGCTGGCCATGGCGGTTTTTCTGTGTCGACATTTCACCCCAAATAAACAGTTTGCTGTGATCTAATTGCATAAAACGGATAGAAAAACATGCAGAAAAAACAACAATGATGCAGATTTGTAAAAAGTTTGAATTAATATTTTGTTAGTTCTCTTCACTAGAGGACCAGCAAATAACTTTTAAAATTCTTGTTTTCCCAATGGAGCTCGAATCGATAGGCGCTATTCTATGCTAACATTGTAGCAGCTCCACCAACACTCTATAACCTCATATAGGCGTAGATATAGCAGCGTATTGTTCGTACCATATGGTTCATAAACATACATTTATACACATAGCTTCGTCCGGTCTCTATAAAAATGTGAGGTATCGTAGAAACATTTGTGTCATGTGACCACAGCATGAGACTGGAAAACCACTAAACCCTGAAAGTTTTGTAAATGTGGAGGTCCAGACCTGGTATGTAAAAATACAAATGCTTGGAGCACTTAATCAAAAGAGTGAAGTTGAAGGATTTACAGGATTTTTGTGATTCAGGCAGCAAGAGCTTCCACGGTCCAGCAGAAACACAGATGGAAGACAGAGAGAACGTGCAAATGTGAATTATGCTAAAATCAAAAGGGAAATTCTGCCATGGGATGATATTTGTTTTATAGACTCCAGGTGAGCAGAAGCGTTCTGGTTGGTAAGTCTCCGCTCCAACCTCAACTGAGCACTGACCTGATTTGCAAACCTAATAGATTGAAATATCAGACCCCTTTCGGTACAATGCACCAAAGCTGATTTATTGCCATATTTATGGGATATGAAAGACAAATTATGAACAGCATTCACGCAGAGCCTGGAATAAACCTGGACTGCCACAGACCTTGGAAACATGGGTGTCAAAATCCTGTCTGACTCTGGGTGACTGTGGCACCCTGAAGAGGCTATCTGAGGACGAATGTAGAGGTTCATTGGTTTATTAGACATGACTGAACAGCCCAGTTCAGCCCAGCCAAGTGACAAACCAACAGGAGTCTCAGAACACAAACGGTCAGATGTTGTATTCCTTATCAAATAAAACATTGCAATGTCATGTGATTTTTAATATTATTTTATTCCATGATTGTCTATTATACTTGGATTGAGATACAGTATTTTCATTGTTACAGCTCAGTGAGGAGTGTGACGCGAACATTCATTTCATGTTGAACTCACTATTACTGTATAAGGGTTTAAACGTGACATGCAACTTAAAATTACTTTACATGTCACAGTTAAGTAACTACTCTTGAGCAGTGCCATGCAGCATGTTAACAAAGGTCCAATGCCTATTAAGCTTTGTCGAGTTTGGGAAAACAACCCCGATTATGTCATCAAGGTTATCTCGGCTCGACTATGAATGTATTATTCTTACGCAGATTGAAAGATGTGAGCTTTATCCAGGTTCTATTAAAAAGATGCTGTCGACTTGAATTATGGAAAGTATGGATCCAGGGTTTTTTGGCTCTTGACCCACACTAGAGACCGTCTCATGCAAGCCTCACAACTTCATCTAAATGCAATACGGAAACACTGGAGTACGTTCAGATGCCGTCTGCTGCTAGCGGAGTCCAACCATCCATTTTCTATCTGAGGCCGGGTTGCTGGGCCAGCAAGCTTCGCAGGGTTCCATTCCTTCCCCCAGCATTGTTTTCCAGCTCTTCTGAAGCATTCTCTGGCCAGACCAGATATATCATCCCTCCAGCGTGTTCTGAGTCCACCCTGTGGCCTCTTACCAGTTGGACTTGCCTGGAAAACCTCTGAAGCGAGGCCTCCAGGAGGCATCCTGATCAGATGCCCGAACGACCTCAGCTGCCCCCTTCTGACATAAAGGAATGGCGGCTGTTCTCCGAGCTCCCTCTGGATGTCTAAGCTCACCAACCTATCTCTGAGGTTGAGCCCAGTCACCCCACAAAGGAAGCTCATTTCGGGCCGCTTGTATTATCACTGCACTGAACGCCTGCATATCTCCCACCCATTGAACCCTCACTCGTGAACAAGACCCTAAGATCCTCTAACTCCCTCACTCGGGGCAGTGACTCACTTTGACTTTTGATTTGTTCTCAGACAACATTAATGGATGAAAGAGACCATAAAGAAGCTGGACAAACCACTGTACACTAATCTGTGCAACTGTCCCCTCCAGACATGTTCGTTGTGTGTGTGTCCCCAGTCTGTTCTGTTTCAACGTGCCTTATTAAATAAAGCTTAGAAACAAAGCGACATCCTAGTTCCAAAATACAGTGCAGGCTATCACACACAGGTGTGTGTAAGTGTGTGCATCTGTTTGTGATTGATGGGGGAGAGGCGGAAACCCCGGACGCTTCTGGGCACTAGTGTGAAGGTGCGTTCACACCGGACGCGAGTAGATTACATACAAAGTCTATGCACAGACATGATGAGACTGGAGTGACGCTGTGGCGCGATAGCCTATCAGCGTTGAGATGCTCCTCCTTTCATCACTGACGTCCTGCCGTTGTTGAATCAGGTAACAAATACTGTAGCCTCTGTGTTCACCCAGAGCTCTACGATACCTCATATCAATAGAGACCGGACCAAACTATGTTTATAAATGTGTGTGTGTAAACCATATGGTACAAACAATGAAAAAGACTGCCGTATTTACGCCTAGATGATGTTATTTTGAGTGTTGATGGAGCTGCTACAATGTTAGCATAGAATAGCACCGATTGATCTGAGCTCCATTGAGAAAACAAGTATTTTAAAAGTTATTTGCTTGTCGTCTTGCGGAGAGAACTAACAAAACATGAATTCACACTTTATACAAATCGGCATCATTATGTAGTTATTTCGGCATCCCTTTTTTGCAGTTAAATCACAGCAAAATCTGTTTATTTGGGGTTCATACAACTGTAGTAAACCAGCCGATGTGTGGCTTGCTAGACACAGTGAATACAGCTCGATAAAATTTACGGAGCTCCTCCGGACTGTAGCGTGAACGGTTCCTGCCCCGGGAAAAGCAGGGAAGGCTTTCGCACCTAACACGGTGGTAACTCCGTTGGCTGTCCCGCCTGCGAGGATTAGGTTCCTCTTGGAGGTGTCGGAACAATACCTTCGGCCTTTTATCTCACCCCGTAGCTGAGTCGTTAGGATTTCGGAATTATTGTCTTTCTGAAAGTGTTGTCCGGCTAAGCCCTAGGCGATCTCAGTAGGATGTAACCCTAACACCCAGTATGAATAGTTATGTATATCGTCTATACTTTACTATTGCCTATTGAGAACGTCTCACCATTTATGACTAACACGGCCAAGTCTTCACCCAGGGAACTTACCGTAAGCTCCTCTGGTAGATTCTGTCATCACATCTGGATCACACGGTTAACGGACAGGGGAAGAGGGTTAAACTGTTCTAAAGAACCAGAGTATTTGGTTTGGTTTCAGCCCTTTACAAATGCTAGGTTTCTTAAATGCACATACACAAAACCCTTCTTCTCTTAAGTAAATAAATTTCCTTCCCAATGATCAGCAGTAACACTAAATAACTTACATTAATAGCCCTTAACATCGTATGGAACACCGTTATGTTAATTGGCTACACACAGCCCCTTATAGTCCTTTTTATTTTTTCAATCCTTGTGTCCCCTTTCAGAACACAAACTTAAGTGTCTGACTCATGGACGTTCATGAAAAAACGGATGAACGTGTGTGTCCTTTAACGCTAAACAGTGTCTTATCTGTAAATCCGTCTTGACGAGCTGTCGGGCACGAGCAGGTCCGGGAACATTCACGCAGGTCTGAGTTCGACTATCACTCCCTCCAGGAAATACACGACACCTTTAGTTCTTTTCTACTGATGGATTTATTCCTCCCTTTACTCCACCGTCGAACTGTATAAATTACATTTAGACATACAAACAATCCGACATTAACATTACATAAACACAGTTTAAACGCAAATATGCACAATGACAGATTTAACATGCGTAACGTACCTCACTGGCTGCACACAACCGAGAGGGAATGAGTCCACTTGAAACACGATCAAAGATGACCACTTTAACTTGTACCGTAACAGTAAACAAGAGGAGCACAAAATGTGCCTCCTCCTCTTCTTCCTCCACCTCCTCCTACCTGAGCAGGTGCTCATCCCCATCATGAGGCTCCAGGTCCAGCATTGTTATCATGGGTATTGCCGGGTTTGATGCTCTCAGCTTTCCCAGCAGCCTTACGGTTGCCTGGTACCTTGCTGATTCTGTTGGGCCTCCAGGCCATCTTTCTCCAGCTCCGGGTGGCCCTGGATCAGGTGTTTGTCCAGTCTTGAGCTGTCGTAGCGCTGAAAATTTCACAGTAATTCAACCTTTTCCCATTGATTAAATGGTGCGAATAAGGAGGACAATGAATCGGAAATGGATGAAAAACAACAACTTTATTTAAACAACAAAAGATAAATAAAAATATGGACATCTAAACTGAACATGGTCCATTTTCATATGGCTCCTCGTCATCTGCAAAATATAGAAAAAACATCAATCCAAAAGCTGCATATCAATTTCGGAAGAGCTACACCTTACATTATAAGGGATAAACCCTGTAAAAAATACACAGCAGGGTGATAAAGGTGACCAGGAGGGTGACAGACAGGCCAAATATGACGATAATGTCACTGTCGGATCCCATTCAGGGACCACAACTTCATCCTCACCGCCCTGCAAAATGGCACAGTACAATAGCTAGCAAACATAACATATAATAATCACAATGTAAAAACATATGCAACATGCAGAGGGGCCTTCCACCATAAGGATGCTGGGCCTGCAGCCAGTGCTTTCCATATCCATCCTGAAAAACAAGATAAGAGAAATATCCACAGCACATAGTCAAAATGGCATTCTTTGAGTAATAAATCTCAAACTTACATTTGCATCTTTTTCAGTTTTTTAAAACCCTTTAAAAAAAACAGAAAACACAGACAACTTTGACGTCTCTCACACTTGAACCACTCAAATAAGTTAGTTATCAAACAATAAGCACAAAAAGAGCCATTTAGATACATATATATTAGTGCTGGCCAAGTTAACACGTTATTATCGCGTTAACGCATTCATTAATTAACGCCGACAATTATTTTATAGCGGGTTAACGCATTTTTAAATTTTTTTTATTTTGAAAGTCCGTTGCTCACTGGCAGTGGTGGAGGAATGGAGACTACTGGACATCGCTGCGGTAAAGTCAGCAGACACTAAGATCTCCGTGGTCAACTCAGCAGACACTTACACTTTAGTGCACCTATATGCTGAAATTCACGGTAAACGCATTCAAACGGCACAGATCGGGAGCGAGCAGAAACATTAACGTGAGACAACATCCGGTTTCTTCAGATGAACATCTGGTTTTCAGAATAAGATGCCAAAAAAGTATGAATTATATTCACATTAAGTATAAAACATGCTGCATCTCATGAGTTAAAGGGAAAATACATCTAAATTGTGGGTAAAGTGTCTTTATTCTTTGATCGCTGGGTAAACATCATTACCTCGTTGTTACAGCATTATATTGATGAACAGTAGAGCTGCATTCACATGCGCCGACTGTCATGAAGAGACATTTTTCCTGAAACGTGCTGAAACATTTCATTCCTGTTGCACAGCAGTGGAACGTTTCACATACAGTCACACACTGAGCACAGATAGTGAAGAGATATAACTGCTACTGTGTAAAGGGAATATTGCTGTTAACAAGAACCTGATTTGTTTAAAGTGTTTGCAAACCAAATGTTATTGCCCTTTTGTTCATATAGCAGTACTTTTAAAATAAAAGTGCGCAATACACTACTTTTGAATTCATTATTGAACTTTGCGCATAACAATGCGATTAATTCGCAAAAAAATCATGCGATTGAAAATATGAATCGTTGCCCAGCACTAGAATTAATATATCTTTGAGAACTAAGACGGGCTGACTAAAATGTGAATGTGTAAGCAGAATTGAAAGAATAGGTGGCCATTTTGGCAAATAGGCTTATTAGCTTTATTGCCAAGAGTTAAGGGGCACACACGGGCATTTTTTACGTGCATTTAGTTGACACGTCAATATATTTTTGTAACTGTTTTTGTTGTGAATACACACAGAATGTGGCAAAAAACAATTTTTCTTCAGTACAAGGTCTAATTTTCTAAAGCTTTCGCACCGCGACCAAAGACATCGGCCAATCACGTGCGGAACGGACATATTCAAAATGTACACTAAAGTGTACAACAACATGGAGGCTCCGTAATCCGAACAAAGACGGCAAACTTTATTGCTCCTTTCAACCTTGAGAAGGGCGGTGCAGACCAGATCAACTGTGAATATTTTGCATTTTCTTGTTACTCATTCCTTACAACCCGAGTGTGTAAAGGCCTCTAGATGCCACTCTCATGTTTGAACAGTAACTGTAAAATTACCGCCAGGAGTCGGTTAGCTTAGCACACAAACTGAAAATGGGTAAATAGCTACCGTAGCTCTGTCGAAGTGTAACAAAAGCCACACCTCTAAAAAGTCCATAATATTTTTACATAATAAAGTGAATCAACTCTTTATGTTCTAATAAGTCGTTTCAGGCTAAATATGTTAATTAAATATGAATATAAGTGTTGTGCATGTTAGTTAGCATGTGTTAGCGTCTCACTATACTGTTAGAGCAGCGCCGCCATTTGTATAGCATCTTCTTCACGTACACCACAGTAATGCCGTGTTCACACCAAACGCGGCGCGAATTGCTCGCGTGTTAATCGCGTCATTCGCACTGCCGGTCTCGCCGGGGACTATTTGTGTTCATTCGCGTGAATCGCGCTGGACACTGTCCGCCATCAACCATGGAAAAAATAACCTCTATTTCTGCTTAGTACGTGTTGTGGAAGTCACATATATCCAGGTAAACTAAACTCCGTCATGTCTGGGTCATAATATTGTCCAGAGGAGCTCCGTGGATTTTATCGAGCTGTATTCACTGTGTCTAGCAAGCCACACATCACTGTTTACTACAGCTGTATGAACACAAAATAAACTGATTTGGCTGTGATTTAATGGCAATAAACCGACAAAAATGGATGCCGAAATAACTACATAATGATGCCGATTTGTAAAAAGTCTAAATTCATGTTTAGTTAGTTCTCTCTGCAAGGTTTACACACACACACGTATACACATAGTTTGGTCCGGTCTCTATTGATATGAGGTATCGTAGAGCTCTGGGTCACAGACGGCTACAGTATTTGTTTCCTGATTCGACAACGCAGGACGTCAGTGGTGACAGGAGGAGCATCAACGCTGATAGGCAATTGCGCCGCAGCGTCACGCCATTTTTTCGCCGAAGTTGAACAACTTCAACTCACGTGTTTGTGGCGTTTTGGCGATTGACGCGCCAATCACGCGTGCGATCGCAAATTCACGTCACTCCAGTCTCATCGCGTCTGTGCATAGACTTTGTATGTAATCTACTCGCGCCACATTTGGTGTGAACGCACCTTAACTGTGAGCCCAAAGTGCAGAACAACTAGGAAGGATTTTATCCCAAGTTACACCAAATATGTTGATTAAACATAGTAATGAGATAGTAGTGTGAATTTTGATAATTTTAGTTTTTTAGTGTATGCTTGAGGTGATTTTGTTTAACACAATTTAATGCATTTTTTCTACTTTGTACTTTGTGATGTCAAAATGAGGAAAAATATAATTTTTAATGTTGTCACTTGAGAAAATTATGAAGTAAATATAGGTCGAGAAGATGTTAAATGAGAGAAGCCACACACTTGCCTGCCATATCATTTTCCTGTTTTTCTCAGGCAGACATCTGTTATTAGGCTCTTTTAAACAGAGACCTGTTACATTTTTCAACGAAAGATCAGCAACAAGTGTCAATTTCTGCTCGTTACATGCATACAGTTTTTTCGAAATAAACTTCCGTCTTCACAGGAAACAACTAAGTTAGGTTTAGGCAGTGGTGGGCCGACAGGGCCAGCACTGCCTTCTCTGCTGGCCAAGACAGAATCTCAAAGTTATAGTTATTTTATAATTTAATTATTTTTCATAAATACACTACATGTATTCTAAATATTTTTTACCATTAGCTTATTACCTTATTGCATAGCTACTGTCTTCCTCAGTTGCGCTGCTTCCAGTCCATGAATCGAGAAGGACTTCTTGCTGGAACTGAACTGCACCAATGTAACCGCGGCATTGAACTCTTTGTAATCAAAGAAAGGAGGATGGATTTGTCTTTATATAGTGAACAGCAGCTTTGGTAAGTAAACTGCTTTTGTTTTTTTACCACTGTGTTCATTTTTCTATGGTGTCGTTTTTATGATATGGTTAATATTGTTCCCTCTGATGTGAATAATATTTAAATGGTGCTTTTGAGTGTGTTGGAATGCATGTTTTAGCACCGCAGTTTTGCTTGAATGTGCAGAGGCCTGTTGAATTGTGTTATTTGGATTTTATGTTATTCTACCTGCTTTGTTATGTAAATATTAGTGCTGGGCAACGATTACAATTTTAACAGCAGTATTCCCTTTACACAGTAGCAGTTCTATCTCTTTACTATCTGTGCTCAGTGTGTGACTTTAATAAAGACACTTTACGCACAATTTAGGTGTATTTTCCCTTTAACTCACGAGATGCAGGTAGCATGTTTTATACTTAAAATATATACTTACATCTTATTCTGAAAACCGGATGTTCGTCTGAAGAAACCGGATGTTGTCTCACGTTAATTTTTCCGCTAACTTTCTCAGCTCATTCTTGACGCGAACGCACCTTGAGAACCTTCCTCAGACCGACATCTTCCACAACACTAACCGGCTGCAGTTTGTATCCATTTCTCTGTAGTATCTGCTTGTGTTGCTTTTGTTTATCTAAACTTCTCCCACACGCTGCATCCACGTAGTCTGAGGACTTCCTCCACCGCTGCCAGTGAGCAACGAACTTTCAAAATAAAAAAAATGCATTAACGCGATAATAATGCGTTAACTTGTCCAGCACCAGTAAATATATAGGACTGGTTCTTGTGAGTTTGTTCTTGTCATTGTGTTAAATACATTGATTTTGACTATATGCATTGTGCATCCAGGTATAAAATACACGGCCCGCCACTGGGTTTAGGCGATTAAACTACTTAATTAGGTTTAGGAAAAGTTCTTGGTTTTGGTTAAAATAACTGCAGAAGTTACATTATTTCAGTACTGAAGTTGCATGACAAATAAATAAATGTTGACTTCTCATTACACACAGGGCACAAACAGCGGTCTCCTGGGTGAAAGACCGGATTTAGTTTGTAGGTTTAGCTACAAAAGCTACAATGAGAAGAGCCTGGATTAGCATCTGTGCTTTGTATTTGAAAAGGTTTAACCTGGTGCCAAGATCCTGACAAATTTGAAATGACATGTGGGACATTTGTGCATCAGTTGTTCTCACAACAG
Organism: Anarrhichthys ocellatus; assembly: GCF_004355925.1. NCBI lineage: Eukaryota > Metazoa > Chordata > Actinopteri > Perciformes > Anarhichadidae > Anarrhichthys > Anarrhichthys ocellatus. Next base: position 373,286 of record NW_022280181.1, read on the forward strand.
CAGTGGGAAGCTTGAAGGAGGCCCAATTTTGCCGGGCCAAATGCACAAGGCCACCTGGCCCTATCACTACTGTGGATGCTGTTATATTCACAGTGGCCCTGTCAGCAGTAATGCTGCTCTTTGGCTGCGTGTGAAGACAGAATGATGAGGCTAAGCTGTTATTTTGAGTGTTATTGGTAAAACGTGGCCTCTCTGGACAGCAGTTAGAGCCAAGAGATGCCCAGCTCCAACCCTCTCTCTTTTTTGACTCAATATCCCTTTTATTTTTATTTCCATTTTATCCTCCTGTTGGACCGTCCTTTTGTTTCTGTCTTTCCCTGTTTTTTTCGTTTTTCTTATTTCCTTGTTCCTCTCTCATTCTTTCCCCACCTCCCTTTTCACTGTTTGTTTTTCCCTCTGGTCTCTGATTCGCACTGCTTGGTAACTGCCGCAGCCGTGAATGCTGTTATTGTGGAGCGTCAATGCTAATATGGTGCGTCTGTCCCTGTGGCAGACGGTGATAAGATTTACACAGATGCCAGACATGCCGGCTCTGTCCTAGCCAGCGGTTGGCACCGCTATAAAGAACGCTGAGTACCACATCAGTGCTAATATGAAAAGCTTGGCCTTGGTGGTAAACAGTTGGTGACATATTTACATACACATAGAGGACCTGGCAGCGTTATCGAAATCATTGGCTCGGCTATAAAGAAATTTGAGGTAGCAGGGTTAGATTTGTGTTGGTGTGATGTAGAAAATGCTTCCCTCTGGCAAGCTTGCGACTCTGCAGCTCATGATAATGGAAGAAAATAAAACATTAACAACATCTTAGATATATTACTTGGAAAAGAAAGTAAGCTGAACGAGTTCGATATACACAAAAGCCTCATTATGGCTCTCGGTGTTGGTTAATTTGTGATATGTCTGCTCTCGCCACAATTTGAGCTGTGTGGGGGATTTTATGCTGGGTAGTTCAGCACGTCTTAGGAGAGCAGAGCTGCACTTAAGAAAACTTCACCTGCCTGCTGACCCAGTGCTTCTTGGTAAACAGTGTGAACCCTATCAAGAACGAAAGCCTGCTGTTTGGACAGATTTATTAAGGAGTAACGCTGTAAAGCAGTGTTTTATCACCTTCTGCGGCTTAAAGTTTGAAGACTGTTTCAGCTCTGTCCACAACCAAAATCAGTGATGGGTGTGGTCACAAGTGTTGCACCTGTAAGCACACCCCACAGTGATGTCACAGGGTGCTGGAGTACACCAGTACATCAAGAAGCTTCACCACTACAGGGCAGCAAAACAAGATTTTCTGGAAAGTTCTTTGCACACTAAATTATTCGTCTGAAAATGTCGCACATTTATGAACAAATACAACCTTGCGTTGCTAATCAATGACGTTTACACACTGACTTTGGGCCATCATTAAAGTTTAAAGAACAGGTTTGATCTTCTGCGTCGTTTGATATCCGTCAGAGTTGTTTGACCACTCAGAGCCAAATGAGAATGCCATCATCCTAAATAGCGTCTAAAAAGCTGATTCACTTCATTCATTCGTCTCCCAGCAAAAAAGGACTTTACAACAAGCAAAAGCAAAGCATACAGAGAAGCAGAAATGAAAGGTAGATTAAACGATAGCTTCTTGCTAATGTCATTTATTTATTGGCCCCGTTTGAGACTTGCGCTATTCATCGAAACCCAAATAATTAATTTCCCTTTTCTTTTGTATTGCAAATTTTTGCAACAAATCGAATCCTCAAATGCATCGGATTCAGTGTGCAAGTTTTCTGTGCGCAACAATTTTTTATCGTGGGATAAAAAGTACAGACTTGGACAAGACAAGGAGAAGTTCACCCAACAGTGAACATTTGTAGGACCGCCAACACAAACACTTTAAGACTGCTGCACACCTGCAGCTATTTGATATCAATTATTACTCAATAAACTGAAGCTCTGACCTCACCTCCAGATGCCGCTTGTTCTGTTGTTCTCAGGCTGACTTGCTGTGAGAGAACGTGGCTGTGTGAGTGTTTGGTGCAATGCAGTGCCCCCAGTTTCTCTACTAATTTCTCTCTGATTCTTGTCCGTTTCAGTGCTGGGGACATCCGAGGGGCTCAAGGGCATAGTGGTGAGTGAAGACTACATCAATTTATGATTCAGTGTGGCTTTGTGGCACAAGGCAGTAAAACTGCCTGTGCCAAAGCACACTGTATATTATCCATCGGGCTTACCCATAATAATAATAATAATCAGGTTTATCCAAAAGTTTGGCGCGCCTCTCCTCACACAGCGTTGCCAACAGCGGCATGAAAAATACATCAAAATGTGAGGCCTGATCGGGAATAGTGTGCTATCTATTTTCTGGAGAGATTCGCCTAGCGGTTTTCCCGAAAATTCCCGAAAATCCCCAAAAACTGAGCAAAATTTCTCCATTCACTTGAATGGGGTTTCGGCATGAAGAGAACTAAAATAACACTTAACTTTGGGCCCATATTGACGAGCCGTACATTAACGTAGAAACATGATTCAAAGTTTAAAACGTAGACAGAACGCTGGATTTTATTGACCCAAAGGGACATTTTGATAGCTAGCACAGTTTTCATGAAGTCACAGATTAAGTTTCAGGAAAGTTTTGGGTCTGTTTCAGATTTTATAATGGGTGTGTATTGCATGGCTCGTTAAGAGCTAGAGTGAGAGCATAACCGTCAGAGTGGAGCGGAGCAGGAAAATCTTCTGTGGTTTTTCCAAACAAATTGCTCTAGCTCCCACAATTTTTACTCTTTATACACCATTTTTGGCCAAAAAGCTTGGAAATGTTGTGCTGTCGCA
>NW_022280181.1:386087-426817 GCF_004355925.1 Anarrhichthys ocellatus
TGTGTGTGTGTGTGTGTGTGTGTGTGTGTGTGTGTGTGTGTGTGTGTATGTGTGTGTGTGTATGTGTGTGTGTGTGTGTGTGTGTATGTGTATATTTGTGTGTATGTGTGTGTGTGTGTGTGTATATTTGTGTGTGTGTGTGTGTGTGTATTGTGTGTGTGTGTGTGTGTGTATATTTGTGTGTGTGTGTGTATATAGTGTGTGTGTGTGTATATATATAGTGTGTGTGTGTGTGTGTGTATATATTGTGTGTGTGTGTGTGTGTGTGTGTGTGTGTGTGTATATTGTGTGTGTGTGTGTGTGCGCGCGCTGGTCAATCAGGGAAGCTGAAACGTCCTCTGCATGTTAATTCAGCTTTTCCCTGAGAAGTCATTACAGAAACCATCGCTCCAGCAATTAGCCACCAGTGTGTAATGTAATTGAAACGCCAGGGTGTGTGTGTTTGTGTGTGGGATTGAGTTGCGTTCCTGCGAGTCTCGGAATCCTGACCCTGAGTGTTTTCATTTGTATTTAATTTGTTTCGCAAAAGGGAGACTGAGGAAAGTGTTTGTGTGTGTTTTGGTTGTCAGTGCTTACGGTATATATGAGGAATGATTTGCATGCTGGCATGTGTGTGTTCATGTGACTTATTTTGTTTGTGTCAGGCGACAACCTCCATTTATGACGAGTGAAATCAATGCGGAAGTGTCTTATACCTGCATTCTCTTTACTGTGTGAGGGTTCACGGTTTTCTGTGAGGGTTTCAGTGTAGAGCAGAGACTCAGGCGCAGACACAGGAAACAAGGTGAGGTAGAATGCAAGGTTCTTTACTGGGCACCAAGCAGTCAAGAACAGGAACTAAAACCAACTCCAACAGGGAGCGCGAAAAAATCCAAACTCAAATAAACGGCAAAGTCACAAAAAAGGGCTAGGCCACAAAAAAGGCAAAGTCACAAACCATGGGACGGAGAGGGTCAATACGAGGGATAAACACTGGAGACACGAGGAGCTCACAGGGAGGAACAAGGCCGAAACATGAAGCACCCCAGGGGAAGAACAAATGACAATCTGACAACTGGTACAGGGCAAGCAGGGGAGTATAAATATGTGTTGGGTGATGAGAAGATTGCAGGCAGGTGAGTTGAGATGAGTGGGGTTGGCAGAGGGAAAAGCCAGGGGCAGGTGATTGGGCACAGATGAAGAGAATGAGCACGATCAGGAGACACACACACACACACACACAAGGCAAAACCCAACCGTGACATACTGACCATCGCAGGGCGACTCTTCTGGTTGCAAAAAGAAGTCTGGTTGTATAGAAGTCTATGAGAAAATGACTCTACTTCTCTCTTGATTTATTACCTCAGTAAACATTATAAACATGAGTTTATGGTCTGAATCTCTAGTTTCAAGTCTTCTTCAATACAGCATGATGTTCATTTAGTAAATTATGGTCCATTTAGAGTCTAATAGACCATAAAGCAGAGTATGCTTTAGGGCGGGGCTACTGTGATTGACAGGTCGCTGCTGCTACCAGAGAAGTATATGGCGTATTTACTTCACTCCTCTGCATTCCAAATATGGTAACTTCCATTCATCAGTTGCAAAAACAACAACATGGCAACGGCCGTAGTTAAGTCTCCACTACCTGATGGAGAGTCTGATTCGGACGACTCTCTGTTTGCGGTCATCGGGAGCGATAGACCAGGGGCGCAAGGGAGCATTTTGGAGGGGAAGGTTCTTTACCGCCTGGTAGGAGAGAGTGCAGGTGAGAGGTCACCGCATCCACTGCCATCACCTGTGCCTTCGCCACCACCTCCACTTCGTAGATCCAGGCGTGCTACTGCTGGGGTTCATTCTAACCCGCACCGGCTGCCGAGGTCTGCGGTAAGTAATCTAAGGGAGAAAGGAGTAGCTCTTGTAGGGGTGGCGCAGTTGCAGCAGACTTGAAGGACTTTTTTTCAGGGTTAGCTGAAGGATTTGGGAAGGTTGATGTGGGATCTGGATGGGACATATTGCATCAGTGGGACACTGAGTGATTACGGGGGGGGGTAGATGTAACCAGGTGGAACTGACGTAGAGAGATGATTGGGTCCACCGGACCCGTAATGGAGTGCACTGACAGTGATCAGGTGATAAAATGCACCTGTTGGCGAGCCGCGGTGTGAGTCGTTCTTCTGTCTCCGCCACGATGAGCTGGGACGTAGCGTGGCGCGAGGGTATTCCTGTGCGGCCGTATGACAGTGTTGTGACGGGTGTGACGACAGGAGGTGCATGGTGACTGAGGTGACTGGCTGAGAGGAACTGCGGACATTTTGCTTTGAGGAGGCATCCTGCACGGAGGTGACGGTGTGTGCTTGGGGATTGCTGCTATGAGAGCTTCCTGAGCAGTTGCGTACAATGGTAGCTGGGGGGGGCATCCAAATAGGGGTTCCTGTATTGCTGGACAGCCGCAAGTGAGACACTGCCTTGGAGATTTATTTCTTTTGCTTTGATTTAATTCTTTTTTTTTGCCTACCCTGGGTTGTAAGCAGACACTTTAGTCTGCGACACTAAGTGTACGTAGTCTGTGAGCTCCTTCTGCACTAGGGTAATCAGTCCTCGCTCCTCCGTCGTGCTAACCCATTCGGGGGAGGCGCTCCCTGTAGTGTGGTGGACGCCAACCAAGCTGTTCCGTTTTAAACCTGAGATTTATAGTGTTGTACTAACTACTACTAAGATTTATATTTTCATTACAACGCTGCTTCCTGTGTGTACATGCCTTAACAGCATCTGAGCCTGATCTCTGTGGCAACGGGGTGCTACAATAATCCAAGATGGCGACGGCAAAATCGCTGAACTCAAGGCTTCATAGATGCGATAGAGCTTGAATTTGTGTATTTGTATTGCTGTGTGTGTGGGCATATATACCTTCTGTTCTTATATGTGTGTAGTTTTTGCACTAGCCTGTTTGTGTTCATGCATGCATTTGTGTGTGTGTGTGTGTGTGTGTGTGTGTGTGTGTGTGTGTGTTTCACAGGTCAGTGGTGATTCAGATTCAGCAGCAGATCCCGTCTTTTGATTAGAGGGGAAATTACAGCAAGACCCTGAATATTAATAACTCTGTGTTTTCTCATCCACTTGGTAACAGCCCGGACTATTTATAGATCTTTTCATAAGTGTGTGTGTGTGTGCCCACAGTCTCTGCTACCTCATCCATGACTTATAACCACCATATTTCACCAAGCCGTTACTGGTTCATTACTAGTGGTCAAATATAGATTGATTTAATTTAATGATGTAATTTCACTTCAACATAATCATCAACATATGGGTTGTAATCGCTGTGAGATGCAGCTGAAAGCTTCTGAAGGTCGTTAGGGGACCTTATGCATATCCTGTCCCGTAAGGCAGTGTTTTCTAACCTTTTCTGAGCCGCGGTACATTTTTTACATTAAAAAGATCCCACACCAACAACCAAAAAAGTTACAAAATGACACATTGTAGTATAATATAGCATATGTGTATGTAAGTGACGGGTGATTCGTTTAGAGATGACGTTTCAGCTTGCTTGGGACCACGGCGCTGTTTGATAGCTTTTCCCCACACACCAAGCATAACGGAGTCGGTGCAGTCGGATCCCCGGTGAAAGTAAATCCAAACAAAAGATACCTTTCGCTGTACTGCCTCGAGCTCACCATTTTTTTTTTTCTTTTGACCACCACTCATACGAGGCTTTTCATCTGGGTTAGAATGTTGTTCAGGGCCCAGTTCAGAGTCTGCATTTTTTTTCCCTTTTCAAATATTTCTCCATCGCTGTTCGTCTTGTCACTGCAACCTCTCCCGCGCATCATTTAATTCTACTGTCTTAAAAACAATATATAACTATGTCATTATTGGGCTACCTACTGCCCCCCACTGGCATGGAAGAGTATTTAATTACTTAGCCAGCCACTATATTGCAGGCTCAGATACTCACCAATAGCATCATGTTCATTAGTCACATTTTATACCGTGATGCAGCAGTGTGAGGAACAAATGTAATTCATGTTGTGCAAACCATCATCTCCATTGTTATTGGATTGTTTTGATTTGTTGGTGAAACGACTGAATCCTTTTTAAATGGCCGCCATCAGAATATGAATTAAATGCATTACTTTGAGCAGTGTGTTAAGACATAGTTTGTCCCTAAAGATGGAAAGATTATGTCCAATTTTTGAATTTCCTCAAACCGCTTATGAAAACATACTCTTACTCATATGGACAAATTGTTTTGGGGCTTGAAATGGGTTTACCAAAATCTTAGATGCACAAAAGTCTTGAGACACTGAGTGATCAAGGGGGAAAAAAAGCAGAAACAGGAAGTATTGAGTTGAAAATAAATATTGACTTTTACATACATAGATATTGAAACTGTCGTAATGTTATTGGTAAATGTCAATACACTGTCCAAAGATCATTTTCACTGTCTTTTTATGCAGTAAACCATGCACAATGGAGGCGCATGCTGTCACGGCCAGGCCGTGCCTCCTGCTTGTCCTGTGTGTGTGTGTGGTATGGGCAGTGCTCCGACCTGGTCTCCTCCCGGCTTCCTGATTACAATTCACCTCACCTGCCCAGTCAAACCAGCTGCACTCCATCAACTCCAATATATCTACCCCGGTTCTTCATCCACTCCTCGCCAGATCGTTGTTACAGCTCACGTGGTAGTTAGTCGTTCTTGGCCGCTCTGTTTTGAGAATCATTCAGAGTGTTTTTCATTGCATTGACCCCGTCTCCCTGTTCCCGCAGTTTTCTGCTTTCTGCATTTCTGCTTCGTTTCAGAGCGAGTAAGCTCCGCTGGGACGAAAGACAGCATGCAAAAGTTCATCCAGAAACACCATCTTGGAGCAACGGAGAGTTCAACCCGAGGACAATCACTCAAGTAGCAGCAGCAGTGAGGACAGAAGGATGACGAACTCCCCTACAGAACAGATGTCTGAGGTGTTAAGAGTTTTATGTATAATTACACTTCATAGAGCTGGAACATCGGTCATAAATGAGACAAGTTAGATCATCAGTATGCACTGCTGCAGAGATTGGTTGTAAATTCATTCATTGTGTCACCGTAAAACAATAGTGACAGATCGGTTCTCAGAGGCTGGATCAATCTTCAATGCACCGCTGAGGAGGGCTCCGTAAATGGTCCCCGCTCTCGACTGCAGTACCACACAGCAATAATGTTAGTTTGACAGAAAAAAAGGAGGAAATGTTCGCTGTGATGTTTTACTCATGCTACGCTAGTTTCAAGACACTGAGCTGATTTCCACATTGTGAAATAAGCAGAAACAAGTGGCTGCCTGCAAGGGAAGAAATATTGAAACGGAGCAAAAAGAAAGCTATTCTGTAATTTTTTCACTGTTTATGAACTAAAGCCTATAAAGTATTTGTCCATTTCTCAACATTGTCTTACTTTCCTAACCTGTCTGTGGCACTAAGCCCGTTGGTTTCATTTCCGTAAAAAGCTCTAATTTACTGAAACAGCATTTGTTGGACTATTTTTAGCTGTTCAATACACATTCGGTCTTGTGAGTATTTAGAGCAAGATGGTGTATGCGGGGTTGATTGTCAAAATAAGCTACAGAGTGTGTCTTCATGCTAATGAAGGAATATGTCATCCACTGAAACAGTGTGGCTTTTTTTGACAACAATGGAGCTCTACGGCACAGAGGAAGAAGATACAGCCGGCATCCTTGTCCATTAAATAACTGGTGAAAATCTGATGAGGAAAAACAATATTCACATTTAAAACATTGTATTCTATCCTACGATTATTTTTTTTTTTTACACAGTTCTTGTGAGAGTGGTATACAAACAGCGAGACACTGACATCGTCCTTTTCACTTGCTGCTACTTGTGGTGGAAAAAAAATCTTTTTAACATCCCAGTGAGAAATAATCACGATGGAAACTTCTTAAAGTATTAAAAACATATTTAATGAACAGACACTTCAATCACAATTCAGCTGAATGGATAGAGCTCTTTCCCCACAGATGGTTCGGAGGGCTAACAACAATGAATAGACAAGAGTATAAATGCGCGTCGTCTCCTCTCCCTTCACCCTCTCCCTCGCAGATGTTGTCGGCCGCTGCACCCACCAAGGCCAGGTTCCCAGCCTTTTCGTGGGAAGAGGGTTAGGGTGGTATATGCAGGTTTAAGCGATACAAGTTATAACTAAAAGAACCATATGATAAATTTCCACAACACTAGTCAAAGGATTTTTTGAGCTGTCCTCGCCATGAAAGTATCTCATTGGGCTCTGAGCAATGTTGGTCAGTCGGTTGATCGGTCCAAAGTAAAGCATTTTTGACAAATTGGGAGGATTTCTGCATGATAAAATATATATATACACACCAGGGGAATCCGACTGTTTAATTAAAACAAAGCATCGCGAAGGCCCACGGGGGGTGTTGACGAGATGTGATTTCTGCCCAGTGCTCTGAATGTCAAAGTGAAGAAATTCAACGGCGGGAGTAACTATGACTCTCTTTGTGGCATAGGTCGACCATCAGGTGCGTTGGGCCGCTCAAGGCGTAGGTCGACCGAGAGTAGTCTGGTGTCCCTGGGCGAAGTCATGGTAATAGTTTGAACAAACAGTCGGCTTGACCAGACCTCCTCGTGGTGGTCCGCGGAAACGTCTCCGGACGGCTAACCTGGTCTGTAAGTGCCCCAAAACATATACTGAACGATGCGCACACGTACCCTGCCTATGGAGGGCTCCAGTCTCAGGGCTGAGAGCTTCTCCAGCTTGCAGGCCCGTTTTAAGTGAAGTCATGGTTGTCCGCCGGAGGTTGAGAAGTAAGACTTCCAATAAATCCTCCATTAGCCCACCCTCGGTGACGACACACCAACTACCCAACGATGCCGGGTTAGGACAAAAAAGTCTGGGGCGTAAGTGGTAATTGTCCCTTTACTTTTAGTCGACTGGGAACCTCGCTGGTGCAGCACCTCAGAACAAGAGCTGGATGCGCAAAAGCCTGCGCGGAATTGACAGTTGTGATTTCGAGCAAGCACCAATTTTGAGGGACCGCAGAGGTTGGGCACGCATGTATCTAACCCCAGTCCTAGGTTTAGGGTGCAAGACCCACTAGGACACCGTTAACTAATACCAAGTTAACACCAAAATGGAGCGGACAAGGAAAGTTGGATCAACCAGGCGATTACGGGTTGGGTTGTTCGGTCCTTGCTTGGGCCCGGTTTCGCTGGCGACTCGCTGCAACCAATAAAGTCTGGCAACGTCGTGGGCCTTCAACTCCCATGTTTGGTCTAACAACAGTGTCGATGAGGCCTGCACGCAGCTCAGGCCCAAGTGCCAGTGTGATTACTCAGGGGAACAAGGCCCCTGAGGAGTCACCTCGCACTATAAACCCTTGCCACTTGTTGGTGGAGAACGGCATGCCCTCAAACTGGAAACCAGCCGGTGGGAGTACAGCAGCGGGGTCTTCTGGACGAAACAGAAGGACGGGCGACAGCATTGCTGGAGGCCCTAAGAAGCGTGCCAAGCTTGATAGCAAGATTGCTAGGGTCCTACTCGACATACATAGCCCTCGGCCTTCCCTGTGCCAATCTGCGGAAAGGCATGGCGGAGTGGGCCGAGTGGATGGTTCTGGGGGAGCGACAACAGTTATATCAGGAAGCAACGGTGGCGAGTATTCTGGTATCCTGTCGCCCTAGCCTGCTCCTGTTGGTCGTTCGATGGATCGAGTAAACACAGGGAGCCCTGCCGTGGGTGCGGTCGTCATTGTTCTGCCCGATTTTGGACCGTGTATGATTTGTGGTGCACTGTAGGCTACTGTCAAGGACCTGGTGAGTCATCTCAGCAGGGTTGCTTTGGGAGTGTCGCAATTGTGGGTTGTCCCGGCCGAAGCGCCACCAGATTACTTGTCACTTACCTAAGTGCAAAGGGGGAAAACCCCCAGTCTGGTGATAGGAGGCAGTTTCCAGTGTGAACACTGCCCTCGAGCGTTTGAGTCGGCTCGTGGATGAAAACAGCATAAACGACACGTGCATCATGATGAATATGCGCGCCAGAAGTCGGGTACGGGCGGTGGCGGGCGCAGTCTGGTACGGGAGGCCCTGTGGTCGAAAGAAGAAGTCGAACGGCTAGCTAGTCTGGCCCGAGGCAATCTGCCTACAGCCCCTCAATGTGCAGGGATGGCAGTCACCCTCGGGACGGGGAAAACAGGGGAGCAGGTCAGATCCAATTGCAGATTAATGTACGAAAACCCTAGCCGACAGTGGAGTAATCGGCAGTCGTTGGCCAGCGAATTAACAAGACTTCGTAGGACGTTAATTGCTCCGGGCCCCCCTCCCATTCCAGTACACGTTGTTAAGGACACTCTAGACGATGTGGTGCGCACCAGGGTGTTCAGGGAGGTTGCGTTGACTGCCGAATCTCTGTTTACAACTGTCAACGAGGACAGCTGCTTGCGGGAAGCGGTTGAATCTGTTGCCTCAGAGTTAGCCCGAAAGCTGGGTCGTACAAAAAGCACGAGTGCGAAATGCCGGCAGATGCGAGGAAGCTGCCCAGTCAGAGATGGGAGTAGTTCTAGCGATAAGCAAAAGCTACTCGGTAAGCGGTTATACCGCCTTCTTAGGGAAGACCATGCGAAGCTTGCGTTGGTTGTGCTGGATGACCAAGCAGGGTCATCGTGCCCTGTCCCCCTGTCTGAGATCACATCTGTGTTCAAAGGTCGGTGGGGGAACGTTAAGCCGTTTGGTGGACTGGGTCAGTTTGAAGGTGTCGGTGGCGTCAACAACTCTGCGTTTTGTAGTCTGATCACACCTTTGGAGGTGACTACTCACATCTTGTCTATGAAAAGCCGTACTGCTTCAGGACCTGACAGTATCACGAAAGGGGTGTTGATGTCATGGGATCCGAAGGGGTGCAAGTTGGCGGGCATGTTCTCTTCATGGTTGGTCTTAGGTACCCTGCCTGATGTCTTCATGAAATGCAGAATAACACTAATACCGAAGACCATGGATACGGCTCGGCATGGGGATGTCAATCAATGGCGCCCCATCACTATCGGGTCCGTGGTCTTGCGGCTCTTTTCGCGGATTCTAACGCACAGGATGACGATGGTGTGTCCAGCGCGCCAGAGAGGATTCATATGATCTCTGGGCTGCTCAGAGAACCTCATGATTCTGGAGGGAATTTTGAAGCTGAGTATGAAAAAAAGGCCCGCCCTAGCGGTGGTGTTTGTCGATTTCGCGAAGGCTTTTGACACCGTCTCACACGAACACATCCTGCGTGTTCTAAGGCAGAAAGGGCTGGATCAACACATGGTGGAGCTAGTAGCAAGCTCATATGAACGTTGCCCGACCAAATTGGGGTGCTCTGAGGGCGAAACCAAGAGCATTTCCATGAGGGTGGGAGTAAAGCAGGGGGATCCCATGTCACCCCCTTCTCTTTAACCTGGCGCTGGATCCGTTGCTCCAGTCACTCGAACGCGAGGGCCGGGGGTTTGCCGTGGAAGGCAAGTCCTTAACGGCGATGGCATTTGCGGATGATTTGGTGATGTTGAGTGATTCGTGGGACGGTATGGCTCTCAACATAGCCATTCTCGAAACTTTCTGCCAGCTTACTGGGATGAGCGTCCAGCCCAGTAAGTGCCACGGGTTCTGTTTGGACAGGGTGGGCAAAACCTTCGAGGTTAACGACTGCAGGACATGGAATGTAAACGATGAGCCCATCCACATGATTCCCGTGGATGAGTCAGTCAGATACCTTGGAGGCTCTGTGAACCCTGTGGTCGGATTGTCTTCAGGAGATGTGGGCGCAAAGATCCAGCAATGGATTGCTGCAATCGGGCAGGCACCTTTAAACCCGGTGAATAAGGTGTTCTTGTTGAGAGACTACGCAATACCACGGGTCACCTTTGTTGCTGATCACTGTATGTTGTCGACGGGGGCCACATACAGGTCGTCCAACCTCGGTACCCCGGTGGTAAGAGCAGCCTATTGATATGGTAGGTGCGTTCTCCTGGGCTTAACTGAGGGAAGATAGCCCAGTTATCTAACCAAAAAGGAAGCAGGAAAACCGGTGTAACTGCGATGCGAAAGAGGGAACACACAGGGCCGACTTACCCCGTGTACGACCTAGCCGGTAACGGACTTCTAACACAGTTGTTGACGACACAGAGGTGTTACTACTACTAGGCTACTTCAATATGTAGCCTAGTAGTAGTAACACCTCTGTGTCGTCAACAACTGTCAAATCAAATGAAGAAAGTACACATCAATTATATTGTAACAATTATTATTCTCAGTTTTCAAATTTAACTGGATGGATTATAAATAATACATAGAAATACATAAATACATGTTCTCTCATTTCAAGTAAAATAATGGCTGGATTAAAGAATAACTGACATAACAGAAATATAGAAAAATAGAAAAATGAATTTCAACGATTTGCCCTGCAGTTTCAAATTCACGTCATTCAGGTGTGAAGTGATGTCAATCAAAAAGCCACATTTTTCTCATCTTCTAACAAGATAAATTAGTGTGCATGATCTTTATCTGTGGTTATTAAACCACTTCAGCTCTATTCTCTCTGTTAACATCACTGTTGGTCAGTGAATTCATGTTAGGATTCTGATCATATTGGGCTCTTAGGTTTATTTTCTGTGACTTCATTTCAGATGTGAGTGGGTATATTTGCTCAAAAGAGTTGTGCTTTGTCTCATAGTGACGCTTCACGTCACCGCTTTTAATAATCGTCACGGTCTCTGAACATGTGAGACACACTGGTTTTCAACTGTCCGTGGGAAGAATTAACCTGAAAGAGTCTGTTCATTCTTGGTTAAAGACTCTGGTCTCGCAGACCACTTTTCTCTCGTCATGTGAAATAACTTCTCTGACTCACGTAATTATTCTCCTACTCTTCGTCCTCTCTCCTTGTCTCCCCCGTGTGTGTATCTCACTCGATTCAGAAAACTTGTTAGAATACCCATATTTGATTGGCTGAGCTGCATCACGTGATGTGATTTGCACTGCTGAACAAGTACCGTAAAGGCTGAAAAAGCAGCGCCGGTTAAAATAGAGGCGCTCCGTCAAAATTTAATAATTGTCAATTATCTATCGGTTTTAGGTCCTAGGTCCGGATACAACGGGGTCTGGGTCCGGATCCGGACCGCGGTCCGCCTATTGGCGACCCCTGCACTAAAGGATGTATGGAAGTGTCTTTGCCAAATTAATTCTGTTGTAGCATTTTTTATTTACCAATCAGCTGTTTCTGCTGTCTGTGTCTTCACGTATATATAGTTATAATTTTTTTGTGTCCAGACAGCATGAAACAAGGCTAATACTAGCTGACATGAAAGAACAATTAAAACTTGCTCAAACAAACTCGATTTTTTTTCTCCTAGATCAGGGGTCGGCAACCTTTTCTATCCAAAGAGCCATTTTGCCCTATTTTCCACCAAATAAAATTTGTCTGGAGCCGCAAAAGCTATTTGATATCACAGCTTATAAAGTTGTATAGATAGTTATATTATATATACAAAAACTATAGTTTGTTGTATTTATGAAAATATAGAACAAGAATAAAGACAATTCTTGACATTGTTTTGCAATTTTACCTGATATAACAATATCAAACTCTTATGAAGAGCTCAGTTTGCTGCAGCAGCTGAGAAATCGCTCTTTGTCGCTCATCTCCAGCGTGACACTTTTCAGCAAATGCTGTGTGCTTGTTCTGGAAGCATACAGTAAGCCAGCATCGTTGGCAGTGAAAGCAAATGAAAACGTCCACACAGAGTTAAACTCTCTATTTTCTTCCGTGACTTTTCTTTTTTTGGATATATCCATTGATAGTTTACAGAGGGCGGGGGTCTGAAAATCATGATTAGCCACCTGCAGGGAAAAGCGCTTGACAGGGGTAGAGGATTTAACTGCCTGTGGGAATAATTAACATATAAGATTCTGTTCATTCTTGCTTATAAATTATATTCTCTCTGAACACGTTTCTCTTTTTGGAGAGTCATGTGAGATAACTTCTTCGATCAGCGTAATTCTCCTGCTCTTCTTTCTATTTCCTCGTCTCAGCCCCGTGTGTAAACCTCGCTCGAGTCAGGAAACTTGTCAGAATACCCATATTTGATTGGCTGAGCTGCATCACGTGATGTGATTTGCAATGCATTGGTCGGTGTGTTTCCTGCACCGCCGAACAAGTGCCGTAACAGCTGAATAAGAGGCGCCGGTTAAAGTTTAAATTCGGTGCCCAATATGTATAATTCCGAATTATCTATCGGTTTTTAGTTCCTGGGTACGGATCTGGTGCGCTCGTTGGGGACCACAGGGAGCCGCAACAGAGAGGCTAAAGAGCCGCAGGTTGCCGACCCCTGGACTAGATGGTTATATGGCCACGACGACTTGTTTTGTTACCGGTTCCCAGCCTTTTCGATTCTGTTTACTAGTCGATTACAGCCATGCGTAGCCAATAGTGCAAACTTCTGACTACTATACTGTAATAATAATACATTTTATTTATAGAGCGCTTTTCAGAGTACTCAAAGACACTTTACATTAAAATCATCATATATAAAAGTTATACACTAAAAACACAACACACAATAATGGTCACATATTAAAAGCAGTTTTGAAAAGGTGGGTTTTGATTTGGGATTTGAATATGGAAAGGTCAGTGCAGTCTCGGATGTGTTTGGGGAGAGAGTTCCAGAAGGAGGGGGCAGATATGGAGAAGGCTCTGTCACCCCATGTCCGGTGCTTGGTCCTGAGTGGAAGGGACAGGAGGTTGGCATCAGAGGAGCGGAGCAGACGGGATGGAGTGTGGTGGTGAAGCAGGTCGGTGAGGTAGGAGGGGGCCTGATTATGGAGGGCTTTGTGAGTGAGGAGAAGGATTTTGTATTCGATCCGTTGTGGGACAGCGAGCCAGTAGCCGAGTTTATTCGCTCCAAACCAGTTGTTGGAAACACGTCTAATTTGCATTTCAAAAGTTTGCTTAAAATTGGATCGACAATTGAACAAAAACACTACTGTTGTTTTGAAGATTTTCCAAACACAAGGGAATGCACGTCTAGAAGAGGCAGTAAGAGGGTAGCAGCAGCCTGATATGAGCTGATGACTGTGGACCACACTGTCTCAGCTGTGGTGAGAATATGATGAAAGACCAGTGTCTGAAACTCAAGTGTTCCTTGGGGGTAAATCAGACGGCAACCTCCGGTTCTGAAGAGTGAAGCCAATGTGAAGTGTCTTAAACTTGCATTCTCTTTACTGACCAGCATAGAGCGACTCCTGAGTCTGATCCTATGGAAGTCTATGAGAAAATGACTCTACTTCTCACTTGATTTATTCCCTCAGTAAACATTGTAAACATGAGTTTATGGTCTCAATCTCTAGTTTCAAGTCTTCTTCAATACAGCATGACGTTCATTTTGTAAACTATGGTCCATTTAGAGTCAAATAGACCATAAAGCAGAGTATGCTTTAGGGCGGGGCTACCTTGTGATTGACAGTTCGCTTCCAGAGCCGTGTAAAGGGTCCCTACATTACAGTCATTTAGCAGACGCATTTATCCAAAGCGACTTATAATTCAGAGTCTATCACATTTCTACACCGTAGGCACAGCTACGGGAGCAATTTTGGGGTTTGCTCAAGGACACATCGATATGCGACTAGCGGAGCCGGGGTTCGAACCACCGACCCTCTGATTGAAAGACGGCCCTATGTCACTCCTCCGCATTCCGAATATGCTAACTTCGTTCACTGGTGGCAAAAATCTAAGATTGGGACGGCTGTAATCCAAGATGGCGACAGACAAAACTCAAGGCTTCAAAACAGCACTCCACAAACGACGTCATGACGACTACATCCACTACGTCTACGTCTTATATATAATCTATTAGGTAAATAATTTAAACATGCTTAAGTCTCACATAACATTTTGCAAAGACAAGAAAGGCAACAGCTCCTCCCTAAAGTCAGAAACTAAGCAAATGCAGAGTATAAATAATGCAGTTCGACTCACTGAGATGTACTTGGCCAGTTTCTTCAGGGTAGAAGGGGCTTACATATACAGCAAGATGGCATGAGTGCATGTGGTCTCTCTTTCCAGTGTTTGAGGAAGTCAGTGGCAGAAGTCCAATAACAAGTAGTGTTGCTCTCAAATTAAAATGTTGGCTTTGTGTACAATGCAGCATGAGCCAAATCCCTCAAATAGCTCTCCAACTCCACAATAATAACACCAACATCTACTGGGGTTCTTTTTCAAAAGGAGTCCTCAATGGCGCTAACTCACTATTTTTACACTGAAATTACATTTTTGTACCATTAGCTCTTCAAGAACGTGTTGCCCACTAGCCCTAAGGGTGAAAACAAGGAGAGGAAACATTACAGGAAAGCTTGAAGCACCCCAGACAGAGTTTTTCTCATCCCAGGATGCATAGCTTTTCTGGTGGAGGGATTTATGGATGTCAAGATTAAAACTGGGATAAATGTGCTTAAAGAGTTTTAGACGTTGAGTTAAACAATAGGTAAGCCTAACCAAAAGATTTTCACTTTTTAAACTAATTTTTGCCGGTTTATGCCTTCAATCCTTTTTTACACTCCCTCTCATGCTACTTTAACTTGCACCTTTATCTCTGGGTGAACTCCAATAAGAGGAGCCTGAAATTACACCGTCAGTAAACTAACGACAATCTCGACAACCAGAAGCTCTGCTATTTAAAAAGTGACTCGTTGCAGTAGATCACATGGTCTCCACCTCCTTGTGTGTCACTTTGTCACTGATGCATTCAGTTTTTGGCAACACAGCTTAGCACTGATCACATGTGCATAATGTAGCTGTTATCTTAGAGCAGTCAGCTGCAAGGTGTTTTTTTCCTTTTACAGTAAATTTGTATTTCCTCTTTTTCCCTCTTGCATATTCAACACAGTGTGTGGAATACTGCTCAACATTTCCAGACTGTCCAGACTTCAGGTCAAGGTAGCACTGTGCCATTTTATGAGTGGCTACTCATTCGCACTTATGGGCTTTATCCAACATCCTTCCCTCCTACCCAGTCCCTGTACAACAGACTCTAAATAGTTTAATATGATCATTATTTGGAAAGTAAGACAGTAGCGCTATCTGAATCTTGTGGCTTTTGTAAAGTGGTGTACTGAAAAAATGACAACACAAACCAACCAAGGTTCAGTGTTTTTTTATTTCCATCGATGCCTGTATTTCTGAACTTTCGGGGCTCATTTTGAAAGGGTTTAGTTGCTTTTAAGTTCATGCATTCTATACAGGAGACAATGTCAACTGCTGAAAAATCAGAGACTGAGCTACAAGGCCTTCGTAGGACACCGATGAGTGACAGGAGCTTTTTGAGTTACTTCAGTTTGGAAATGTTTCTATTGATGCAAAAACTCAACCCCAGACAACCTGTGCTGACAGCAGACTTTGTCACTGACATATGAAGGAAACTTGCCATCACCTTGGGACTCAACTAAATCAACAATAATGTATTGCTTATATGTCTATAAAAAGCATGGGTGTTGAAGGCAAAGTTAACCGGTGATACCTCACCATCACTGAAAGAGCCTGCTGTTTGGAGACGGTGTTCGGAGGAGGCTGACAGCATGCATTATTCAACATTTAGGTGCCACCTCAGGGTCTGTCCTGGGAATACAACGCTGTCAATCACTCTGCTTGCTAGCAGGTAGGGAAAGAGCTTAGTCATGCATAGGAGAAAGCTATAGCACAGCCATACAAATGCACATAATCATAAAATATTGTACAGGCACTTCGAAGTAATAACAGTTCCTCTAAAGCACATATCTGGGCACTATAGATACACTATGTGAATAAAATCTCTGAATTAGTACAAGTGAGAAATATATGGGGAAAAAAGCAGAGTCGGGATTAAAAACATACTGAATGTGCAGGATGATGGAATGATAATTAAAGTCAGCTTTGGGCACAATAAATGAGAACTTTGTATGAAGTAGTGGGTCATAATGTGATCCCGTTAAACTGCTTGTAAACTCAATAGCTGGATTTCACTTTTGTAAGAGCAGTGTATCACAACCCAAGGACAGCAACTCTGGCAGTCCGGCCGTCCCTCCACCCGCCCGGCTGTGGACTCTGACTCTCGGCCTCGGAGGAGTCCTGTTGTGTTATGGTAACGATTCATATTTGTGTTTATTAAACACCTGCTTCACGCTACTCTGCCTGGTCTGCGTTTGAGTTCTCTACCACACCCCGTGACAACTGTACGTGATTTCCTTCATGTTCAGTTGTTTTCTGTGATGTTACAGTAAGCGTGTGTATGAAAAAGCACAACTTTATGTGTGCACTCTCTTTGTGTTCGCTGACTGACCTCTGACTTTAAAAACAACTTTATTTTTTCAGGGCATAACCTGACCAGCACTTAAACTGCATCTTGTAAGTTGTTTTTTTAACTATCAAATTGTGTCTCTTTGTTTCTCTGTGCGTGTGTAAGGGAGAGGTTGAAAGAGGCAGTTTTACACCAGAGAGTTATGTGTATGTTGTAGCCGATGGCGATTAAGAGCTCTGACATTTTTGGAGGGCATTCAAAGATATAAAGAGGGAGAAAAAAAAAAAAGTTTACGTAACTTTCACAGTAAGAATTAAAAGGCTGGTCTGTCATTTAATTTGACCTTGTTATCACACGCAAACAACTGTTACTAAACTCATACAAATCTAATGAATTATTATAACCATCAATGTAGCCACATTAAGCCCAGAGTGCCTAGACATATTAGCTGCTGTTCTCCTCCACATTACATCAAGATTAAAGGAGAACTGGGTCATTTCCTTCTGTTGTGCAATTAACATTTTCCTGCTAACTTAATTACTGTCGCTATCTGGCCGAATGTGGAGCCCTACTTGCTCTCACTACGAAAGGAACCCTCAGTACCGAGGTCTCACAAACCACAAATGAGATTGGAGAGTTTTCACTCAAAGTTTGATTATTTGCATCAGTATAGAGAACAATCAAACCGAGTTGTCTTGAGGTCAACTAACCTAACAAAAGACATACACGGCTCCCTATATCCTTGGTCCGAGTGATGGCGGAGAGTCCCTGCTGCACCTGCGATCAATTACGTGTCAGGACCTAAAAAACATTAAAAGCTCACAATTCAAATCCGTGATAATAATAATAATGTATGTCTAATTATTCCTCCTGTTTTTCCATCCAGCTTTTTCCTTATTGACCCCCAGGTCATGACGACCCAGGCACATCGTTGTCTTTAGAATAATCAGGCACGTAACCAAGTAGGTGTTCCTAATATCAGCCGGAACCCTAATGTCACCCAGGCCTTAGTTACTCATCAGTCTCAAATTTGCATTTATCCAGGTTGTCAATCTTCTACTGGGACAGAGCTCGAAATACAGTTGAACAGGTTGTATGTATTACAGTTTTACATCTTAATTCAATCCAATCATTCAGTCCAATTCTGTGTTTCCTTGTTCCAATTCTGACTGTCACCTTTGTAAAGCCAGTCTTTCACTGGCCATTGCCCTTTTCCTTACCACCTTGGTTCCAGCACCCTGTTTCTCATGCAATCTCTGCTACACACACACACGTTTAGATGCTGCTTACAACTTTGCACATCATTTTATACACCGGTGATCTTTACTTTTGTGCATGGAATGAATGACAATTTACCCTTACTGTTAATAAAGCTGTTGTAAATGTATATGATTTACAATGACAGCATTACTGTGTCAAAGGAAAGATTATTGCTCTGGTATGTTAATGCATGTTTGTTTTTTTCAAATGTGTCTTTTCAAGAAAGTGACACCTAACATTTCAAACATCAGCTACATTTATTCATCTGTATTGAACAGTTATTGAAGAATCAAGGAAGGGCATTTAGAGGATGTTAGTCTTCACCCACAAGGCTTGAAGTAGGCCTCATTTTGTCCAAAAGCAGCGACGATGTGAGAGGCTATTTCTTGGAAGCAGTAGGTACCAGTGTAGCCCCGCATGTATTATTTTTCTCTATTGTATTTGTTTATCGCCAGCACTAATGTGAGGGTGTTCCCAAAAAAACACACCAGAGCAGTGTCTGTGGAATCATGACATCTCTCTCCTTGAAATGTGTGTTGATGCAGTTTGAATTGTGCGGTAAGGCTCTTCTTTAGATATCACACCGATGCTAACTGCAATGTTTTTGTAGTTATTTAAAACTATTAGTCTTATAAATCTTTTATTTACAATTTCAAATGTGTCACAGTATCAGTTAAAGGTAGGAAGAGGTCAAAAGTTTAACATCAACCTATTTATGGGCAGATTTTAAGACAATGGGCCCCCGAGCACAGACATGCAAACACCAACACAAACGTTATAGTTGTTTAGCTTTTTTTGTTGCTGTCATTTTGTGTCTTTTGAGTCACTTTTAACTGTTTCTGGCTGTTTTTGTCCTCATTTTGTGTCTCTTTGAGCTCATTTTGTGTTGCTTTGTAGTCATTTTGAGTCGCTTTGTGGCTATTTGTGATCATTGTGTGTCTTTCTGAGGTTGCTTTCCTTAGTCGTGAGTGTCTTTGTAGTCTTTTGATGTCTCTTTGTAGTCTTGAGTTTCTGGGTGGCACGTGTCTCTTTGAGTGACATATTGTAAGTGAAGGACAGGGGGGCCTCTGACACTTTGGGCCCCTGGGTCTGATACCGGTTCAGCCCGTTCAGTTATCCATTCATGCTTCCTCCTTCACTGGAACTGCAGCTTCTGTGGCAGTAATGACCCAGATCCTGATGGACAGCAGTCCTCTGATCGGATGTTTCATGATGTGGAAATGATCCAGTGGATCCCCAAAGGACCAATAATCCCTAAGCTGATGTCTCCTCCGAGGCCTTTTACAAACCAATGTGGACCAATGCTGCCAGTACAACCTCACCTGACTGGACAACTGGTCCGTCAGCCGTGTCACTGTGACTGATGTGAATTCAATATTTCACATTTTTATTACACACAATCACTATGGTCAGCACAATCTGCTGGTTTTATTGAGTGGAAAAACAACCCAATAGAATACAAATTATGACCAATCAATACGGAAATTATTCAAATGTAATTTTGGCACCTTGTTGCAATCATGATGTATTTGCATGTGTGTGCATACTGCAGTAGGAGTTTACTTTTAGCCGTGGTAGCGCCATGGCTGTAAGGATGGCAAAGGCTGTTGTACGGTCAGTCCACTCTACTAATAATTTAAATGATTGATATGGAATCATTTAATAGAAGATGAGGATCACATGATCAAACCATAGACTATATATAACCGATAAAACGGAAGTTACCATGTTTGGAATGCGGAGGAGTGACGTAGAGACTCCGTATACGGCTCTGGTAGCGGCAGCAAACTGTCAATCACAGTAAGCCCGCCCTTAAGCACACTCCGCTTTATTTGACTCTAAATGGGCCATTTACTAAATGAACATGCTGTATTGAAGAAGAATTGAAACCGGCCCTATCCATCCTCACCAGTCTTTCAACTTACTCCCCAACCCTGTCATTATTAGACACACACGTAGAATACAGAACAAGAAAGTCCTGTAATGGCGGGAGGTAGAGTCAAACAAGCACACGACTTTCACTCAGGGGACCGGCGTTGGTGTCCCGCCTGAAACCAAAAGTTGGGTGATCTTGATGGACAACATTGTCACATGATGCAACGGCACTGAGACACATGACATTACATCAGTAGCTTAAATTATGTTACAAGCATACTTTTTTCAGCCCAACTGTTTTTTTGAACTCTAACTAAACCTGACCAATGCAAAAGGCTGCCAACATGGATTATCCATATTATTAGGAATAACCCCTTGAGATGTGCAATCTCGTTTTCAAATGGGTTCCATTGGTATGAAATACGGTGAAGGCTGCCTCCATTAATCACCTGACATGTGCTCACAGCTGGGCAGGGCACAGAGAGTCAGCAGCTCAGCTCAATACTGATATGTTTTATATATGACTTTTTACAGGATAATGCAGGACCAAGCTGTGAGCTGTTTTTCACATGAAAATGTTACAATAGGATACAAAAATAATTATTACAAAAGTGATAAATTAAGTAATTGTAAGTAACTTCAGTTTTAAATAATACTGCAGTTGTGGATATGAGGTTTCTAGAGCAGTGGTTCTCAACTGGTCTGGCTGTGTCTCTGTGTAGTAAACAACTGCCAAATCAAATAAAGAAAGTACACATCAATTATATTTTAACAAATATTATTCAAATTTTTCAAATTGAACTGGATGGATTATGAATAATACATAGAAATACATGTTCTTCTCATTTCAAGTAAAATAACGGGTGGATTAAAAAATTAATTATGTAACAAAATTCATTTTAGTAAAGTTATTTTCACTGAATTGCCCTGCAGCTTTAAATTCAGTTCATTCAGGGTGAAGTGAAAAAGCCATAATACTATATTTTTCTCATCTTCTATAAAGAGAAAATAGTGTTGGAAGAATTCGCCTATATGAGTCTGTGCAGACGAGGTCTAATGTCTCTGGTCTCTCTGGCCATTCTTTTTTGGAAATCATCCTATGATTTTGACTTTCACATCTCACACCTCAATAGTCCTGCTCTGCTGTCTCTCTCCTCGTCTCTCCCCCGTGTGTCACGGTGTGTGTACATCTCACTCAAGTCAGGAAACTTGTCAGAATACCCATATTTGATTGGCTGAGCTGCATCACGTGATGTGATTCACAACGCATTGGTCGGTGTTTTTCCTGCACCGCTGAACAAGTGCCGTAAATGCTGGAATAATTCCGCTGCATAAAAAATGCCCTTCAAAATAAAATCACAACTTTCACGACCCACCAGTTGAGAATCACTGTTCTAGAGGACACCAATAGCTATTTCTTCTCTCTTTAAAAAGTATATTTAATTCGAACACTTAATGGCCATTAAGTGAATAAACCTTTTAATGCATGTTTAAAGGTTCTCTATTTATTCTAGAATAATTTAGCACACATTTCCTTCCATGTCCCGAGGCTTGTCTCTGTATTTTTAACCTGAGCTAACCTAACAAAGAAAAAGCCTGATGAACCTTTTTTGTGTGAAATGCCTGGAATTTGTCTCAGTGAGCTGGTGCAGAAAAATAGAGGGTACTTGACTGAATCAAAGTCCCAGTCCTTCCCATCTAGAAACAGGCAGCCTGGCCTACAGCTCGAGGCTTGGGCAGCAGCCCTCAGTGTCTTTATACACCCTGTAGAGTCTGTAGTCCTTCACCTGACTCCACAGTAAAGCCATTAGCATGATGAGCAGAGCCGGGAGCGGGAGAACGAGAAACCATGGCAGCACACAGAAACAGACATGAACAGAGGGAACACAGGGAAGGTGGCGCAGCCCCGTTTACACAGGATGTTCAAGGCGGGACTATTGCTCGGTTATTCCGCCTCACTGTTCTGTGTAAAAGGTACAGAGACGAAATTGGGGGACAGAGTTGTTCTGCCGCTGAGCCGGCAGCAGAGTTAGTCACAGAGCCAAATCAACGTCTGTGTAAGAAGGACAGCCGGCACCATGGGACAACACACACACTAGACGGTGACGCTGTTTCTTAAAGAGGCAGCATTGTGCCGGCGTTGTTTGGTCCAGTGTAAGAAAAGCAACGGCGGCGTAATGTTGGGTCTTCTTTTCGACCGCAACGGACCCTTAGCCTGCCATGTTTATCACTAGCTGTGAAAGGGTGTGGCCAGTACTGTCTTCACCTTGTGAGTCTGTGTGTCTGTCATTTTGGAAAAATGCGGTCCTGGAGACACCATTGTCATTGCCGATTGACGTCGCAACCGAAGATCAAATATGATCTTATCACAATGCCGATTACGAGAATGCACTAGAGACCATCTTGCAATGGGATCGCACCAGCCGGGATGCCAGCTCGGTCCAGGGGCGTTAAGTGTGTGTGTGGTCAATGGCTCCTTCCCCACTTCCTACTTCCGGCGCCCTTGGTCGGACCACACTTATGTTCGAACTTCATTTGGATCTCAACTACACACAAAGGTGAAAACAACTCCAGCGTTGCTGTTGGGACTGGTAATAAGCGCCTTGGCAGAGATGCAGGGCTTGTAATCTGATTTATTATCATTCTCATAGGGTAGCTGCATGCAGACCACATTTTGATGAAAGGCATACATGAAGCCTTTCTCCCTCTCCCTCTCTTTCATCTCCACCAGTAAGCCCTGCCCTCTTCGTCCTGTCCTCAGGATCACAGGATCTGCACACCCTCCATTCAAGGACACTCAGCACAAATTGCAAAGGACTCTTTATTTTCTGTCTGCTTCTGTCTCTCATTAATACATCATTTAAATAATCAATGGTATTTTTCTTCGTTTTTGTTGTTCGATTGCATTGTAGAACTGGCCAAACATTATTTCCAGCAAGCGCTAACTGAACGTTGAGGTCATTTCGCGCTGTGAGCGTCTGAAATTATTCTGACATTTTGAAAAGTGACTTACTGCAAAACAAAGCTTCCACATTGAGTGAACAATTACTCAGGATCGGTAGAATTATGTTAGTTCCTTAACTCGGGACATGAATTAAATCATGTACTTCGCTGTTAACTGTATTGTTTCTTCAGTGTGGCTCAAAACTTCACACTAAACAGAGTTTATTTCCTTTCCTCCTCACAATCATGTCACAGGACATGTGGGTCAAATGCTCCCATGATGCTGTTCAGCTCTACTGGGACCTGATTTGGCGTAGGGATAAGAAGGCGATGATTACGGGCTGCAGCTGTACTAATCCTTTGATCGGAGGTTTGAGATGACCTCGTGGACCGACAATCACTCAATACAAAAATCTCCTTGGGGTCTTATTGATGGCTAAACCTCAGCTGATTGAAGGACTCACCTGTCAGTTGTGTCAACGGAGCTCATCACTCAACCTATAAGACCACGACAGTCATCAGCGCCTGCTGGATTCATAGGGGAGGGAATAAACTGGTGGAGTAAAGACTGTGACCGGTCAATATTGAAAGGGTTAAGAAGCTGCTTCATGTAGTCAGAGCTTTGCAGGATTTACAAGCCTTTTTTTTTCTTCTACATTTTCCAGGATGCAGGATGTTGAAATACCAATAGAGCAGTATGCACAATCCTAACAACTTTATATGAAAATAACACTTACAAAATGTATGATGTACTATGCAATATGTCCGAACAAGAGCTATACCATCAAAAATTCAATGTGCATCGCGCTCATGCAACAATTACAAGTGTGTTGAGAGCACTAAAACACAATTGCTAAGAGGTTGTTTGTTTGTTCTTAACGAATATAGACATTTTGTAAGTGATCATAGGGGCGAGTGTGATCTGGAATGGTAGGTTTTCTGTCTGGAAGACATGGCGGTTCATTCTACCGCTGTGAGTCCTGACTGAGATGAGCGACTACATGTGGTGACGCCGAGGGGTTGACCGCGGCTGAGAGGGAGACTGGAGCTGTTCCTCTCACTGTCTTGCGCTGTTGGCCAGCGCCAGAGTCTTGAACTGGATGCGCCAGTGAGCCAGTGTAGTGAAAAGAGGAGTCATGGCAGGAAAGCTTCATGTTGAACACCAGATGGTCTGTATTAAATATGACAATTTAAAAAAAATTACACTATTCTTACAAGCGATGTCCTAATGTTAGTCCTGATATACAAGGTATCTGACACTGGGTCCAATCGG
Source organism: Anarrhichthys ocellatus (assembly GCF_004355925.1). Classification (NCBI taxonomy): domain Eukaryota; kingdom Metazoa; phylum Chordata; class Actinopteri; order Perciformes; family Anarhichadidae; genus Anarrhichthys; species Anarrhichthys ocellatus. The sequence continues at coordinate 409,722 of NW_022280181.1, forward strand.
ATACTTATACTAGAGGTCCTGGTTCAAAACTATAAAGTTGATCACAAATTATTGACATGATGTGAATGAAAGTGGGTGAATGTGACTCCTGAAACTGACGTGACTCAATCTGCAAGAAAGAAGCTGTCCCACTCTGTCCAACCACAAGTCTTTATGCATGTCCAACGGTTCCAACAGAGTGGTGCTTCTTCTGCCCAATAAACGATCTTTAAAGTCTTATTTTGGCCTGTCATCAAGAATTAATGTTAATAAGTGAGTCTACTGTGTGAAAGTACTTTGCATTGCTTACACTTTTGTACATTTATATTAGTAAAGGTAGAAATATCTCAACGAAAAACTGCTTCATTACAAGTAAAACTCCTGGAGCATCAGCCTAAGTGATCTGAGTAGTGGGATTAACAGTATGCCTGATTACAGTGAGTTTTAGAGCAACAGCACTCACACGAGTAACTGTGGCTAAATCTAAACTGATTGAATTAAAATACTTTCACAGTCCTTCAATTTAAAGTAAAACTTCTTCCGCGTTTGAAATTGAAACCTTTTAATTAAGTTCTCACTCTGTAGAAAAAAAAGAAGGCAGTCCTTTGTTTGTTTTGAGACAGCTGAGTTACATTCCTGAACAAAACGCTTAGAGGGCCTCTTTGTCCCTGCGTTGTGCCTTAACAGCGGCGTGCCAGGTAAGAGAAGCAAAGGCAGTATGTGGTACAACAGAAGCATTTCTTGGCTCTCCTTTCACAAAAGCTCTTGATCCTCTTTTTTTTTTTCCAGGCGGTGGGCTGGGGAGCTTTAGACGGTTGCTCTATTTTAGTGACAACAGACAAAAGTGTTGGAAGTGCAGCCAAACATCCCCCCAGCTGTCACTTCGCCGCACAGATGATGGCCTTGTTTTTTCTGTTCCCACGTGGCTCGCAGAAATCTGACACATGCTTGTCTCTCTCTCTCGTCCTTTTCCCTTTCCCCCCTCCTGCTCCACTCCTCCTCGTCTCCTGTCCTCACCTCGCACCCTTTTTATGTCGACTTCACTCTTAGCATTACATCCGCTCCGTACTTTTGTCTTGAGATGCCCACTGAGGACTTTTGTGTTTTTCATTTTTTATTATTTTGCCACCGCATAATCTTGTGTTCATCTTTTTTTTTGCATCAGTAGGTGGCAGTAAGGTCTAGTAATGCATCGGGGGGCTGACTGAGTGTGTGCAGGGCGCTGACCACAAATCTCTCTCACCATCACTCTGCACGTTCTCGCTATTCCTTAAAACCATGTCACAGATTTGTTGTGACACAACCACTCTAAAGCATCAACACCTGTGAACTCACGTTTGCTTATTAAAGGATAGAGATGTTACTATTATGAACTATTAAAATAAACTGGAATGATTGCTGCCCATAAATGGAATCTCTGACTCCTTAGCAAATAATCTCATGGATCCCATTTCATCATCTTTCCTTTCCAACACAGAACGGTTGGGTATTTATTGGAATAAAGTAAAATTGAAGTGATAGTCTCTTGTAGCCAGGTTTTCTTTAAAACTCCACTACTCAGCATCCATTTTTTTAAATTAATGAATGAATTTGTCACTCAAATAGGGCACATACAATTCTAACCAATTCTGGAGCTCTTTGCATGTTTTTGCCTCCTTTATCTCATAGTTTTGATTTGACTGAGCATTTACTCAGCATCTATCATTAACTTCAGCAGCAGGCATCTGGCATTTAGCAGCTAAAGAGCCAGAGACTGTTTTTGTGGAGACCAAACCAGAGCCAAAAGGCGAGTGAAACCTGGACTAGAGTTGACTGACTCAACTGGCATCATGACATGAAGCAGTAGTTTCACGATGCCAATCAGCTTCAGAGATAAAACTAAATAACTAACTAACTAACGTTTACTTGGTAAGTGTCAGTGGCATGTCTTCTTAATACCGCCCAACATCGTGGTTTGCAACACAAAAGGGCGACACAGCAGTGTTGACTTACTGGAGGAAATGTTGGACTAATGATGAAAACCGAGTAGACAATTCTGTCCAATATCAGGCTCGGACTTCCCTTCAGAAGAAAAATATCTTTTATTCTATTCAGCCATGACGTCGGAAATGTTTTCATTGTTCCGGTTGGAAAAAAACTAAGTTACCCTTTAAGTGCTGTTTCAACGTAATCCATGCATTTGTATGTGGGTAGATTTGTAATGGAAGCTGAGACAATAACAGCAGAATTGAGGGCATTGGTGAAATGATGTCCATGTATGAATACAGGTGCAGCCAGTTGCCAGTGCAAAACAAGCTGAGATTGAAACATTGAAAATAATTCCGTTTGGCCGAGTAAATTTATAATTAACATGGTGCCACGGTGACACTGAGCAGGGCACTTTAACCATATGGAGGTAACTTCAGTGGGGCAGTTGAGGATTAGGTCTAAACCAGCCTTAGCTCAGATGACTCACGTCCCAGGTAGCCAGTGTTCCGGCTCGATGCGGCCAAATATGAGCCAGCTTTGTTGTGGCAAAATGATGAGAGGAGGCGACGAACTGAAGTTGCAACCCAGCGGGAAGTGTTTTAATGAGCACACGCCAACATAGTTCAGCAAATTCAAACAAATCCAATGTATTACTTTTCACGGCTTACTTTTATAGTCAAGATTCACCCCCCTTAAGTCACTTTCCACCAATCAAACCAGTCCGTTGAACCACAAACAAAGCACATTTGGTCTCTTCATTATGTCATGTTCTCATGACTTCGTTTGGGTCAAGATAACCTTTTGGCAGAACACACGATTCATGTACGGGAAATGTTTTGATACCAATTGGAGAGATTTATTACAATTTGTCTGGCGCGTCCTAATCACTTCCTAAGAATGTTTTTGTGAAACAGAATGTGTTCAACATAACAAGTTATATAAACTGTTTACTTGTGAAGCCAAATGTGTTCAGTTAAATCTTAAGTTATGATTTTCTTCAACATATCTCCCCTTTGGGGGTCACTTGACCCCCAACATAACTTCATATAACTTTTGTCAAATAGGTGGAACTGTAACCTAAAGTTTTGATCCCTCACAGCATTGCAACAACACAAGTGATTAAAGAATAGAATCAGGGAATGATCCTGCCAAGTGATTTATGTAAATTATATGTGCTTGATTATATACCAATACAGAACATTTGAGTTAGTAAGATAATTCAAATAACATCATTCAATACTAAGGTCCACTTTCATATAAGGGCGAAAAAACCCGCAGGTTGCATTACAGGAAAAGCTCCCCTATGGTCCTTCCCCGCCGAACGACCGCCTTCTGACATGAAGTGAACCTGTTTTTGCTTACAAACGTATATTAACTGATACATCACACATTTTAGTTTCTGCTAAATATTGAACAATATATCGGTATTCATTAGATGTAACGTCTATGATAAAACTATGTATTTATGCTATAATACTTGTACACAGACTATATGAATCATGACTATGAATCGTGACTTTGAATATATGTGAATGTAGAAATATCTGATTATAATACATTCAATTTATAGTGAAGCAGTTTGGAAAGATAATAAAACATGTGACGTGGTGATTTTGGACGTGTATGTACTTCCAACAAAGTTCAGGCTCTTTATGCTGAGATGCCTCCTAGTAATGTTTCCTCCATGTCATCGGAGTCCTCCAGATAGTCCGGAATGGGATACAGGTCCGGTCGTCCAACCACCATTTGAGCGAACTGGGCCTTTGTCCCTTGCTCAATCGTCATCATGTTCATCATCTGAGCCAGTTGGAGGTTTATCATGACACCCATCTGTTTGTCCATGCTCCTCTGGCACTGTCTCCTCAGGATGGGTACGATGCAACATGCCAATAGAAAAGCTACAATTAAAAATATTAATGCGCTAATGCCTGCTTTTACCAATATGGACCCCCATTTTCCCAAAATGTGGTCTAGCCAATCCCATGACCACCCCCCCTGCCAGCATTCTCCTTAAGCTCTTGCCTCAAACCCTGAGTTCTTCTCCATTTCAACATTATATTCAGTAAAACATTTTCACAACACATTCAATAGATGTCGGCTATGTCCGTTTGTTTATTTAACAAATGAAGAGTGGGTATGGTCATAGTTATGTTTTCACAACTTTGGCCTCGTGGTATTGGGTTTTCATTCCATACCAGTCTCCTAATGAGCGAAGGAGTAATTTTTGCCTGTGGAAACCAGGACACCACCCAAGTTACTTTACAGCAGGGGTCTCAAACTCCCGGCCCGCGAATCCGCCAGCAAAAATAAAAATAATAATAATAATTAAAAGTTAGACCTGATAATAAAAATATCCCCATAGTCGAAACCGTGGCTCACTGGGATAAGAGGGTTGTCTGGGAACCGGAAGGTCAGCGGTTTGATCCTCAACTGGGATGTGTCGAAGTGTACCTGAGCAATACACTGAACCCCTGGCTCCACGGGCGCCTGTCATTGGCAGCCCACTGCTCCCTATATACAGTGATGGGTCAAATGCAGAGACAAATTTGCCCCTTACAGGGATCAATATAGTAAAATATAACTGCATGTACAGTATTTTTACACTTGAATAAACAATAATCAAATGCAGAGAGAGTTATTTAACAATATGTTAGGAGAAGTTACATTTACAACCAGCCCTTTGAGGGCGACTGTGATGCTGATGTGGCCCAGAGTGAAAATGAGTTTGAGACCCCTGCTTTACAGTAACTGGTAGTATTGCCTACATCAACCCTTTTCCCATCCGTAGCAAATCCACCACTGGCAAAACATTCACACTTTTCCAATTGATCACACTTTTCCAATTGATCTGCTTTATAATTAGTGGGAGGCTTATTTTGCGATGTGTAAATCATAATTTCTGCACATACGTTACACAATTGATATTCAGGATACTGATCTCAATAGTCGTGTTTCTTTTGAGATCCATACAAGAGTCCACATTGAACACCACACGTAGGAAGTGCCAATGTTTTTATTTCCACATGTACATCACGAACATGATTTGGATTCCACATTCGGCTCATTCTGACATCAAGATCAGCTGTGTGCTAGCTTCCCCTTTTCACATGGTGTGAAGTTGTCTCTATGTGTATTAGCGTGCAACTGTCTGAACTGAACTTAAATGGCAATGCTGGCATAGGTCCTGGTCTAACATGGGTTGGAATATGTGTGGTTGCATCGTACTCATCTGATTCATGGTTTCTGGCTCTCAAGGTTGGAGTACTTGTAGTTGTTACATTGGACGAGTTCAGATGGCCTCGTCTGCGATAGAAGTTATATCTAACAGAACATGATAAATTGCCACAACAACTCCCCCCTCTGGCCATTCCTATGGCCATTAAAGTGTTTACAATTTATCGAGATAGCAAAAATGGTTTACATATGCACAACATATGATCACATAATACCATTATATACATTCAGAATCAACTGTCAATTCAACTGATTCCTTTATCAAGTAAAATAAAAGAAAGCACTAGCTGTTTTATGAGATCATGTTTCTCAGATAGCAAGCTATAATAATAAACAAGTATTACACAGAAATGTCACTTTCATAGCTCTAAGGGAGGAAAACAGTCAGGCAAACAAGTCTGATGTTGCAGGATCGGCCTTTTTAGACGAACAACATGCGTTGTGCCGGGTGCCTTGTGATTCAAAGCAGTCAGTGAAAGTGAGGTTCTTGGGAACGTCAAGGTCTGTCAGAAGGATGACGTCTGGTGTACATATATATATATATCTTTGCAAGACAGACATGTTTACAGAGAATGTAGTCTTTGAACACTTTAGTGTAGGACAAGTTGGTGTAATACATTAAACAGTGGAATAGTGTGATGTCTAAAATGTTTTGGATCTTTGGCACACTCTTCTGATGTGTGTTATCGGTACAAGCATGGACTGTGGTCATGTTTTAAGCACATCACATATTTCACATAGTCCATGTGAAATATGATCACATAGTTGTTGTGCTGCTGGACTGTGAACTTAGCATATTCATACCACATGTTATTCAATGTTTGGCTAAATAGTTTTACAATCGTTTCTTTAATTTGGTGGTTGTATGTTCTTTAGTTACCATGGTCTCTCATCCATAAATTATTAGGAAACACAATTATGCTTGCACAGAAGAGCAGAACACACATTGAACCTCTTAGGCCACACCATCCCGGACCGCGGAATGTGTGCCATGGTGTTGGAGATCTGCCTTCCATCGCCGTTACTTAAAATCTAGTTTTAAAATCCTGAGGTGTTCAGATGAATGTTAGTTATTCTCTGACCACTCACTACTGTGATATACTTTGCTGTATCCAGCCAACTGTTTCAGTGATAATAACTTAATCAAATATAAATAATATTTATTGTTGCAGTTATCTTACATTCCCTAATGTCAGTTAACAACTAATTCAAATACAGTGATATTTAAATTATCTAATATAGAGGACCAGCTCATCCCATCATCATGTTGTCACAAGAATTTGATTTTGTGTAAAAGAGATAAAATGTTAAAATTTTTTATACTAATTGTATTTAAGTGGTGTTATTTGCTCCGATGATACATCAAGATTTGTATGACCAGATAAAGAAAGGGATTATTTCCTGCATGAGACATTTTAAATAAAAGTATAAGATTTACTATTTTATTAAATTTCCTTTTTAAATTTAAAGACTGTACAAAATGTGGATCTACCTTTACAATATAATTACATATTCCCCCTTTTGCCAAGTTATCTCTGCTGTGGGCTAATTTAGCTTAACAATAGAAGAATTCATGTGGCAGTTGTCTGGGCTCATAATAAATTTTAATAATAATAATAATCCATTATACATTCATAATTTTTAAATTGCAGCACATGAGGCCCAACACTTTCTCTCTGCAGGGGTAGCCCATGTCTGCAATACTTGAACATCATAAGTGAGGGATATTTCTGTAGGCAAAATATTTCTGTAGGCACACCTAGCATAAGTCTGGTGAGCTAAAAAATAGCCTGAAAAATATGCTTGCTTAGTCACAGCATTTCCTGTTGAAATGGGATCAGAAGCGTTAGTGTGAGCATCACATTTCATAACACTGTCACGATCAGGCTTTGCCTTGTGTGTTCTGTGTCTTTGTGTAACTTCACCCTCCTCACTCTACCTGTCAGTCACTCCCTCAGCATCAACCTAACTCCCTTCACCTGCCTCTAATCAAGCACTCCCTCATCAGCACAACTCCCCTCACCTGTTCAAACCACTTTATAAACCCCTGTCTCTCACTCACTCACTGCCAGGTCATTGTTCATACCTACCCGCCCATTTTTGCTCGTCCTGTTCCCGGTTTCCCAGTCTGCCTGCCCTGCCTCGTCCTGCCGGATTTCCCCCCTCATCTCTTGTCTCATCCTTGGATTCCCTGTTGTGTTCGTGATTCATTAAAACCCTTTTTCTCACTGCCTGCGCTTGAGTCCTCCATCATGCCCCGTGACAGAATGACCTGGCCCAGAATGGACTCAGCAGACCACGGTTTGGAGTGCCGTCTCCCTGAGTGGTACGAGCAGTTCATGGGAACCCGCCTGGCCTTTGGAGGGCCTCGGAGTGTCCAGAAGGCAGACCACGACCTGATGGACTGCCTGCTCAACCCTCGAAGGAGGCAGAGGAAGGGTCAGACTCCCATCCCCGCTGGGCCGCAGCGATACCCCGCTCCCGCGGGCCACACAGGATGCCGAATCTGGCATTATAGAAATGGGCCTTAACTGGCTGAGACATGGCAGCCAGGTTAATCGGCAGCCAGCACTGAAACAGGTTCTGGCCCGTCGATGGTGGTCAACCCAAACTGGCACTTAGCCAGGTTGACGATCAACCCGTGCTGGTTGAGTCGATCAAACAGAGTCCGGAGGTGAGACATATGCTCTGCCCTTGATGAACTGGCAATGTTGTCATATCAATTTTGATGTGCCCAACACTTTGTCCAGTTCTCTGTGATTTTGCAAAAACACTACTAGTCTCTTTTGTAGAACACTTTGGCCTACAAACACTTTGGCCTCCATAGTTGGTCACGCCGAGGCGATTCCCATAGTGAAACACGGAACAAAGTTTGAAAAAGAACATGTTTTTTGCCCATAAAAAGAACTCATATGCTAAGAATTCAAATGCCAAAGTGTTACGACAGAGATCAAAGAAAGCAGGACCATAACACTAATGCTGCGTTCACACCAAACGCGTCGCGAATTCATCGCGCCGCATATTCGCGTCCATCGTGCCGCCGGTCAAAACACCGGGGACCAAGTGTTCATTCGCGTGAATCGCGCCGGAGAGGGGGCACGGCTTATCGCCCTGAATGCCGTTCAACTGTCCGCCATTAACCATGAAAAAAATAACCTATTTCTGCTTATTACGTGTTGTGGAAGTCACAGATATCCCGGGAAACTAGCAGGACGTCGCTGATGACAGGGGGAGCAACTCAACGCTGATAGGCTATCGCACCGGGGTGTAATGCGAATATTTCGCAGAAGTTGAAAAACTTCAACTCGGGCGATTTGGCGTTTGACGCGGAATCGCGCCGCGCCAGTCTCATCGCGTCTGTGCATAGACTTTGTATGTAATCTACTCGCGCGAATAATTCGCGACGCATTTGGTGTGAACGCAGCATAAGGAAATCACTGGAACTCGTGACACACAGGACTGAGACAAACTGGCACAGAGACAGGGGAACACAGGGTTCAAATACACCTCGTAGGTGATTATACACAGGTGGATCCAATCAGGGGCGGGGCAGACCATCACAGTGGTGGGAAAACATAAAGGCAGGAAGTGAAGTGCCCTGAAACTAGAAAGGTAAGTAACACAAAATAAAACAGGAAATACTGACAAATGATAACTAAGGGTATGTCATGATAAAGTGATGACATTTTGGACAGACATGAATGTAAACTGCAACTTGACTGGTTGGTGGAAATTCTAGTTGTCATCTAAAATGGAGTTTTGTAAAATAGTGTAAGCCTGGCCCAGTGTCCAATAAATCGGCACAATAACTGGGCTATGGCTGTTCTACTTCTTACCAGATGTTGAATGTGATGTGCATTTTTTGTTGTTACCAAACTAATGAGTGGACAAAAGAGATATAATAGTTGGAAAACTCTCTCTGTCACCTTCCCTTCAATTTCTCCCTCAAACACTCGATCTCTCACTACTCATTTAAAGACATGAGAAAGAAAAAAGCTCCGGCATCTATCTATTATTAATATATGTTAAATCAATAATGTAATTTTGACATCTCGGTGCGGAAAACTTTCAGCAACAAAACCATAAAAAAAAGAGCAGGTGTTTCAGATGTAACAGGTGTCCAAAGCGTCTCAAGGTTAGGCTTGTTATGCTCTGCTGTGATTGGCCAGTGTGTTCAATGTCACTGGTTGACATGGACACTGGGGGAAAGAACACAAAACATTGACTTCCACAAAAAGAGGCAAATGACGGATGGAAACATGGACATACATATTAATGATACTTGAATCTTTGATTCTTATATATATATATATTTCCCCTGACACTTTTAAAAAATATGATCCAAAGTTTTAATTGGGAATCTTCCTGCCAGAGAGAATCATGGATTGCTGAGACTATTTTTGTTTCTGACTGCGCGGAGCTCAGTAAATTGGTGTGGGGTGATGATGGGGCCGTGAGATAACAGCTTCGGATGTAATTACACATTTCATGTTATGTCGTCTTCATCTGGTGGTGTTCAGCTGCTTTAGAAATGCGCTCCAGTGATGTCTGTGCACTCTTCAACAGTTTTGAAGTCGCTTCTGGGCGACAATGTGGATTTCAGCTCTTCTTCACAGCAGGGAGTCTTTTTCAGTCTCGGGGAACATGATCACAATGCTGTTGTTTTCTTCTTTATCTCAGGGACCGGCAGGCAGTGGGGGACAACCAACATGTTCTGTGCAACTGCTGTACAACACAGTCTTTGTTTGATGACAGTAAATCTACAGCACAATGTTCATTGAGAAAATGATGGTCCCATTTAGAGTCAAATAGACCATAGAGCAGGGTATGCTTCAGGGCGGGGCTACCTTGTGATTGGCAGGTCGTTACTGCGGCGTTGTCTGGTCTGGGAGTCGTCTGTATCTTGCAACTTCAACACTTTCAGTGCTTTCGGTTCATGAAAGTTAATTGCAACTTCTCGGTCACCAAAAATTGTCTTACTCAGCATTCGGTTGTACTTAGTTTCACCCTCTCGTATCACTTCTGGTCGCGAAAAATATAAGATGGCGAAGGCCAAAATTACGGACTCGATGCTTCATAACTGCAGTCCACAAAGCAATGAGTTCTTCTTCAATGGTAAATTGACTTGCATTTGTATAATGCCTTTCTAGATTTCCAAAAACTCAAAGCGCTTTATTTGTGTCATCCTTCTAGGGTTATGGATTAGCTAACTAAAGAATAATTTCATGGTTAAAAGGATTAAAAAGTTTAGATGCTGGTTGAACACAGGATGTTCTGCTCCGACTCAATGTCGACTCTGTGTCTTGTATTGGGCTTTGCAGTCAGCTAAACTCTTCGTCATACTTTTCCTCCAAGGAACAGACCAGCGTGTTGTATATGGACAGGTTTTAATATGAAGAAGTGTGAAACTACAAAACAGGTAAAAAACATACAATCACATATTAATTTTGATCAACTTAAATAATGTGTATAATAATAATGGAAACAAATTGCTGTGCCATCTACGTATATTCAGCAGTTACATGTTGCACATGTCATCAACCCTCAGAAATACCTAAAGCTATAAAAGTAAATTATACTCACTGGCATTGCCACTCAGAGGGCCAGAAAATGCAGGATGGCTAAAGATTATATTGCACAATCACTCCAGTACAACAGAGCCATGTTGTGACAAAACCAGGAAATGGAATACGTCACTACCTGTCACATGTGCCACACACTGGCGAATAACCGTAACACTTTAAGTTAACACCAGGTGGCAGTAATTCCCACAAATAAAATACAAGTCATTACACAGGACATGAACTGTCGTCTCCAGATTGTATACTTCGTATGGACAATGATCCACCCCGATGTCTGTGGCGAACATCCACGCAAAGATGATGAAACTGAAACGCAATCTGAACTGATAAACTTTGTCCAGAGACGGCTCTCAGGTACCTCTAGATCAGGGGTCTTCAACGTTTTTCAGGCCAAGGACTCCCAAACTGATGAGAGATGGAGCAGGGACCCCCGACTATATATATTGTATAAAATTGTGTTTTATATTAAATGGGCCTAGTACCGTGTATACCTCTTTATTGTGCATTCAATACTTAGCTATTCAAATAATACACAGGTTCATATTCATGTTTTTATTTTAAACGTGCAAGGTACAGTGAGCAGGGTGGCCGTGCCACTGCCATTTATAAACATACCTTGTCAACTGATACCAATGCCAATATCAACATTGTCTGTCAATTGCATGATGATCATGCATACAAGCTATTCAAATTGATGTTTTTATTTTAAACATAAATGTGGAGATGAAAAATGAGTGATGGCCTATTAGTGCCACTACCATGCATAAAGATACCCGTTACCTTTCATACAATACTGAACTATTAAAATCATGGACAGATTCATGTTGTCGTTTTTTAAATTGTCTAATCAACCAAAAATTTCACGGAACCCCTGCAGTACCTCCGTGGACCCCTTGTTGAAGACCTCTGCTCTCACTTAATGGTTGAACTCTCAATTTATCATGTGTCTGAACAGAGTCCGATAACACTTGGGGTCAATCTTGACACTCAAACCAATTTATAAACTATCAGACCTTCGTTAAGGCTGACACTACAAGGTTTACCAGCATCTACATTTCTGGGTGACACATCCAATTATGAATAAACTTAAAGAAATAACATGTACCTTAATTGATATGCTAGTCTTAGTCTTAGTTGGTCCTTCTATTTTTTCATTGTCTTTAATTGATCAGGTTATATATCAAACTGTTTGGTACCGTTTTGCAGCTGAGATAGGCCAGTTTTCAAATATGGACTCTGGACTTTATTTGAGTGATGTCTGAAAAGCGGGCATTTCTGTCCGTCTGCCGGCTCGAAAGATCCAGTGTGAGCCAAGACATCTCCACAGGCTGAGAGGGCATCCAGCCGACATGGGACAAAATAACCTGAAACATGTGTTCCCCAGTTTTTTTAATATGCTACAACCATGATTGATCACTTTGAATCCAGCACACTAGATCTCTCCCCGTGGCTCTGCCAGTTGCACCTCTTCTCTGGCCTTGTGTTCCTGACTCGTCCACTACGGCCATCCCGTGCCGGCTAATGTGCCATGCAGCTCTGACCTGCAATGCACCAATGTGCTGAAAAGCTGGGTGATAGGATGATTCAGCATCGAGCTGAGAATGAGAGAGATGGAGACGAGAATACCAGAGAAAGCCGAGCCAACTGCCCCAGAGCTGGAAGACAGCAATTCAACAAACTACAATCATCCAACAACAAGCAGAGATGTCCACAGAGGTACAGCCGCTACTGCATACAGCTTAACCTCCCTTCTGTCCATCAGAACCATCAGGTGAAACAATACCATTTTCAAATGTAAATGAGTTAGATCTTCACAGGCAATAAAATATTCTTAGATATAAATATCTTAAAACTATAGATCTAAATCAAATTGAAATAAAAACAATCATCCCTGGTGCATCTCAAGCTCTCAACTGCATACATGCATGTTTTGTTGACATCAATAATATGAGATACTGATTCTATCTGGTCACATGTAATCCTTTTCATTTAGTTGTGGTTCATTGTTATACGTTGTACTCTTCATCATATTCTTCATTTAGTAGTTTAGTTATGTAGTTAGTCCAATAAATATTTAATTTATAAAGACATTAATCATTTGATTTGTGTGGATATGAATTAATAGGTAACTGTACACTTGAAAAGACCTCTGTAACAACCCTGAGATTAAGATTTAATTGATTAATATCAAATTTTTCCTAAATTGGGTGGTAGTCAAATTTATGGCATAAGGTCAGCGCCATCATTTTTTATACAAATTTATGGGTTAATCCAGTGGTTCTCAAACTTTTTCTGTCACGCCCCACTTTGGAGGAAGAAAAATGTTCATGCCTCACCGCCCCAACAAAATTGTAACAAAATGATCCATGTTGAATTTTTATTGAAATAACATTTTGTGACTCCTCCAGCTGTGCTTTTTCAAATAATAGAATAAAGAAAATTGCAATCACTTTCAAGTAAACCAGATTGCTCCATCAGACAAAAACAAAATACAATGTGCAATCGCTTTGTTAGAACAATGCAAATAAAGTTCTATCTCTGCAAAGAATAACTAATATTTGGCAAAAAATAGCTTATTGTGGCTGCAATTCACCTGTTTTACACTCAATATATTTCCAAGATAATAACAATAAAGTGCAACCTGTGAAAAACTAAAAAAAAGTTAAAATATTTGGCACCCGAAAACACTTAATGGCTTATTGTTCTAAAATTGACATATGATGGACAAAAGAGGACCCTCTTCAAGGTTCAATTGGATTCAAGTCATTAGCATGCTGCTACAGAAGATAATTTTCACAAGGGTCTGCAGAGATCTTACTTTAGATCCTGCATCACGTTATCACAGGGGAATGATTTATGCGAAATTCAGGCAGTTTCAACCCTTCTCTCAGATTTAATGGCCCGTTTCTGATTTGCCAAAAAAGGCCGACAGATAAGGCAATATGCCTCAATTTTGACCTTTGGGGCTGTGTTTGGGTACTTTAGCTTGCAGCTACGACCGCTAAATTTGAGGGAATTCATATTCACAAGCTTCAAATCTCTACTTTGAATTAAAGTGTAAAAATTGAGAGAAAAGACTGGTGAAGGCCATTTCGGAACATAAGTGTCATTTGGTTAGAATCTTTTCTGTTGGGTGAAATAAACAGTCCATTTTCAATTGATATTCGCACCATTTCATCTGTGGGCAAAGGTGGAATGACTGTTAAAATTTCAGGGTCCTAGCCCATTGCTTTTTGGGCGTATTTAGAACGAATAAGGTCAAATTTCCATAGTTTACCATGCAAAAAGTGTTTGGAATTTCCCCTTGATTTTCATACCATTTAATGAATGGGCAAAGTTCGAATTTCTGTGAAAATTTCAGACTCCTAGCCCATTGTTTTCTAGGGGTATTTATGCCGAATGAGGTCAAAATGCAAACATTTTCCAGAGGTTCTACAGACTTGCTACTGCATGGGTGCATTCAAGCCATCAAGGGGAGTGTCCTGTTTAAATTATTTTAAGGGAAGTTTCCTTGTAACTGGAAAAGTGTAATTTCAACTACATTTGATTGGACTCTCGTGTCAGCCAAAAATCCTAACCCGAGGGGCCCTTTTGCTCCCATTTCCGCTTCCTGGGCAAAACTGTTGCTTGACACTTTCAACCAATCAGAAGAGGGCTTGAGCCGCCATCTTGCTGTCTGCTTCCTCACTCTCGTCATTAGTGATCTGACTGCTAAAATGGACCGTGTTAAATTTAGAAGTCCACTTTTTCATTTATTTATTTTTCTTTAAATAAAGTTGTATTTCATTTATTGTCCACCTTATTCGCACCATTTAATCTTTGGGCCAAGCTTGAATTACTGTGAGAATTTCAGCCTCCTAGCCCATTGTTTTCTATGGGTCAAATCGCCAAATTTTCCAGAGGGTCTACAGACTTGCTACTGCATGGGTGCATTCACGCCATCAAGGGGACTGTCCTGTTTAAATTGTAAGACATTCCCACACTGTTTGACCAATTTATGAATTATTTCATTATTTAAGGGAACTTTCCTTATAACTGGAAAAGTGTCATCTCAACTACATTTGATTGGGCTCTCGTGTCAGCCAAAAATCCTAACCAGTGTCCCTGTTGTTCCCATTTCCACTTCCTAGCCAAAACTGTTGCTTGACACTTTCAACCAATCAGAAGAGGGCTTGAGTGTCCATTTTGATCCGCCATCTTTCTGTCTGTCATCACTTTCATCATGTCTCATCTGACTTTTGCAGCTGTAAGTATGAAGTCTGTCTCTCCCCTCATTTCATGTATATATACACATATCTAAATGGCTCTTTTTGTGCTAATTGTTTGCTAACTAACTTATTTGAGTGGTTCAAGTGTGAAAGACGTCAAAGTTGAACTAGCTTATTGCAGTTAGTGCATTTCTTTGTTTCTGCACTGTACGTTGGCTCTGGTTTATGCTGTTAGATGCTTGTTTGAGGAAAGGAGATGCACTTATTACTTCTGGTGACTAGTTCTCTCGAAAACCGATGTTGAATACACTTATTGTAAGTCACTTTGGATAAAAGCGTCTGCTAAATGACTGTAATGTGATGTAATGTAATGTCTGTTTTCTGTTTTTTTAAAGCCTTTAAAAAAACTGGAAGATATGGAAATGTAAGTTTATTTTTAACTCAAAAAATGCCATTTTGACTATGTGTGCTGTGGATATTTATCTTATCTTTTGTTTTTCAGGATTGAAATGGAAAGCCTACAGCGCTGGCCGGCCGTCATCCTGGTGGAAGGCCCCTCTGTATGTTGCATATAGTTTTCTATTAGATCTGCATATGTTTTTACTTTGTGATTATTATATGTTATGTTTGATACCTATTGTACTGTGCCATTTTGCAGGGCGGTGAGGATGTTGAGAGGACTGGCCCACCAGTAAGCGCAGGGCCAGAGCGCAGGCCAACCATCCTGATGGTGGAAGGCCCCGCTATATGTTGCATGTAGTTTTCTATTAGATCTGCATATGTTTTTACATTGTGATTATTATATGTTATGTTTGATAGCTATTGTACTGTGGCTTTTTGCAGGGCGGTTACGATGAAGTGGTGGTCCCTCCTTGGGATCCGGTGCTGACACTGACCGTGATAGCTGGCCTCTCTGTCACCGCCCTGGTCGCCCTCATCACCCTGATCTGCATTTTGTGCAATGTTTATCCGTGTAATGTAAGGTGTAGCTTTTAACATCTATTTTCTTCCGAAATCAATATGCAGCTTTGTGATTGATGTTTTTTCTATATTTTGCAGATGACGAGGATACATTAAAATGGACCAAGTTCTATTTAGAAGTCCACTTTTTTATTTATTTATTTTTGTTTAAATAAACATACTTTTCAAATTCATTGTCCTCCTTATTCGCACCATTTAATCTTTGGGCCAAGCTTGAATTACTGTGAAAATTATAGCGTCCTAGCCCATTGTTTTCTGGGGTATTGAGGCAAAATAAAGTCGAAATAATGTCAAAACGCCATAAATTCCTATGGGAAAAGTGTACGGAATTTGCCATTGATATTCACAACCCAAAGGGTTCTGGAGATATTCTGCTTCCTAGCCCAAAGGGATATTCATCTTCTCCCCAAAAAATCCCATCATCACCTGAACGCACCTCAGACAGACAGGAGCCTGCAGAGCCATTGTTTGAGCCTTTCAACCAATCAGAACAGGGCCTGAGAGGCAAAACCTCCAGCTTCCCTCATTTCTCAGCATTCTACAGACGGAGTAAGTACTAATCTCAACCTCTCTCCTAATTTCATGTACATTTTATGAAATACTGTATCTAAATGGCTGATTATGTGCTTATTGTTTGTTAATTAAGTCGAAGTTTTGAAGTAATTAAGAGTTTAAAAAGTTTTGTGATTAAGACAGATTGCATATCTCAATGCGCAATTGAAAGATGTAGATGAAAATAAACCTGTGTCTCTCTCTAAGGTGCTTTTTTGTCTTCTCTCTTTTTTCCCCTGTCCTCTTTTCAGAACGAATCGAGAAGTAGGACAACCCGGCTCTTAGGTATACCTTCTACGGTTACTTTTCAGCCTTGGTCGCCTCAATCTACGGCCGCCGCCCAGGGGTGCTTACAAATATGACCGTGGATGAGGTTGAGGCGGCCAATGCCGATAGAGCCACCAATTACAGAACAGATTTATTTTGTGAGCAACTTCTACTTTAAATATGAGATTGCATCCTAGACTTTCAAGCTCCCCTTGTAGATGGCATCATACAAACTGAAAATAAGGTAAATGCTATTTTTGCTTCCTTTGAACTCTTGTGTAGGCCACAGACAATGGGGACGTATGGACTGACGGAATGAGAGTTG